>NW_013952668.1:305395-321417 GCF_001266775.1 Austrofundulus limnaeus
CAGACAGGAGCGGGGGGGACACTCCTCTCCCCCGTCACAGGGTAGAAGAGCGGTGAACTTAAACTTATGTGACTCATTTAATTTTATTTATTGTTTTTATCGTCCTGCAGGCTCTGAGAGAAAATAAATTTGAAGCTGAGTTTTTGATAAAAATCGTTAGATTACTCTAAAACATAATGAAGGAAAATCTGTGTCAATTACAGACATTCTGTTCACGTGAGCAGCTGTCAGTCAGCACCTGTCAACCTCCAGACGCACGACGGAGCTTGTCTGAACCAATCGCCTTTTTTTTGCATCGATCAGCTGACTGATTTAAATACATCTTAACATTCATGAGGTACTTTACATTGACTGTTTATGGTTGARTGTGGGCGTGTAGAGGGTAGAACCTGAGGCGGGACCTTATACACAAACTCTGAGGTGATGCTGTGATCTAAAAAGGAAAGATGCACAGAAACGTGCGTACACACGGTTTTACAAATCTGAAATTTTTTTTGGCATACTCCATTTCTGCCTTTTGGCCGTACGTTCACTTTTAGTATGGTTTCCACGCAATCCTTTATAAATCTGACCCCTGGCCAGTGAAACACACAGTATTAGGTAGTAAACAATATTACTGTTGTCTTTTCAAAAATATAAGTGCTAAGTAGATCAAAGCTGGTAAGGCCAGATTTTATTAGTCTGTTGTCTTTACCTCAATAAACAACTTTTTTTTAGATTTGTTTATATTTGAGTAAATTAATTATTTCATTAAACATGATATCTCATATTAAGAACAGAGTTCTGGTGAGTTATCCAGAGTTCGGCTTGTTGTTTTTGTGTGTCATATCTTCCATACAAAACAGACAAAACAGAAGCTGAAATATTATTATTCAGCCTCTGCAGCAGTGCAGAGCCCACCCTTTTACAGTCTGTCACCTTCTAGCCACACTTTATGTGCTCTGGCATAAGATATCATTTAATCAMAAATAAATTTCATACAAGTGGTGCGCCATTGCCCCCCTGAAAACCCCTTGAGGGGTTTGAACAGTGAATGTTTGTAGTTTTTGAGATGAGTGTTATTTTCTGGACTGGAACTGAACAGAATATAAAAGTGAACCATAATGTTTTTGGTATGATGTATTCAAGTGTGTCGGAGTTGCGCTGTGTAGATAAACAAAGGGTTGTTGTTGTTGTTGTTGTTGTTTTGTATATGCCAGTACAGAATGATGGATCCTGGGGAGTAGAGGGAACAGTTTTATCCACCACCAGGTACAATGGATGAGCCAGGGGCAGCCAGTGGTGGCCGTGACCACCAGAGATTAATGCCGGTTTCACACAGCAATATAATTGTGATGATTTTTGGTCCAATTTTCCCCTTTCACCAAACCCTCAGGAGTCCAATGTGAAATTGGATGTTTTTGGTGTATTTTCATTTTACCCACTTATTTCACCTTAAAAATTTCTTATCCTTCTATGTTTGGTGCAGTTTTGTTCAACACATCCTCCCATGTGTCAGTATGAAGTTATTTTTTTTTACTTTTGACCTACTGGATCAACACGGCAGACTTAGAATTACTCACAAATTCTAAAATTGGAGTATATACGTATATTATAAACTGTCGAAACCACAATATTCATAATGAATGCTTTTTTTTGCTTTTTTTACTACGGACAATGCAAATATAATCATTAATATTCATAAACATATGTAAATATTTAGCAAACAACAAAGCTATATGCAGTACATCTGCTGAAATGCAAACATTTTCTCAGGTGTTGTTTGGACAAACAATGAAATATTAGAATAAAAATGTAATAAATCATTTTTGTCACTTACTAAAACAGTGTCTGACCAAAAAAAACTAAAATTAAATAAATAAATAAATAAATAAGAGGTATCACATTCCCTTTGTTGTTTTTTATCCTGTTCAGAATCACTCAGATCTGAAACTGTCATCATTTTGACACAAATGGACAAAAACTGAATAGAATTCTGTCTCCAGTAATCCAGACACTCCAACATGTAAATCAGGAGGTCTAAACATTAATACTCCATTTGTAATTATAATTTATGTTTTATGATTTTTCCCTGATTCTTTACTTTTTGTTGACTCCTTGTTGCTTTAGTTTGTTCTGATTGTGGCTAAAATATTTTTTGACTCAGTCTAACTGGACTCCAGATGTTCTGTGGCTGGAACCTGCTTACCATGTCTGAGTCCCATCAAGGAACCAAGTTACTATCATAGAGTCAAATTTGAGGGTTAAATGTTTTTTTTATATATTTACAGTTATGTACAAATTGCAGAATTTTTTTTGATTGAGACATCTTACTGTAGGTAAATTCATTGAAGCAGTTTTCTGATAGATGACTGGATAGATCTTTGTTTATGAATCATTTGAATGCAAACMGGTCATTAGATCATTCGTTTTTGATTAAAATAACTATTTAATCGGTGTTTCTTGCCGTTTGTGTTAAAATTTTAAAAACTCTCAGATTAGTGCCATTAAAATGAAGCCTTTTAAGATAAGAATTAGAATTTGGAGTGATTCAGGATTTTTTTAAATAAAAATGCAGCGTTGTTGAAGGACATCCTGTTTTTGCACTCTTGAACTTGGCGACTGGGCAGTGTTTTTCTTTCATCAGATAGATGTTCTGAACTCTATGTCAGAGATGACTAATTTAATTAAAATTACTTTTCAAAACACTTTTACTGGAATAGTTTCAACCTCAATCCAGTCTGGACCAAGGTTGGTTAAATAGACACAGATATATTTTGGACACTTTAGCCCACAGCTGTTACAGTTTAAATGCTAATGCTGTTTGCTAGCAGCAACACAGAGTGAATGTCATTTGGTGCTGCTCTCCTTGTTTTGAAGCTTGTAACCTCTGCCTTTCATATTTTCAGCCGTGCCTCCTCCCTGCCCTTCAGGCTCTGCTGCTGCCATCACCTTATTCAAGGATGTTTAGTCCTTGGGCGTTAGCCGGAGAAGGAAACATGAATTTACATTTATAAACCGTTTATTCAGTGAGGGTGAAAGAGATGTCTTCCATACAGTTGGTGTTGGGGAAATGTCATCGTGTTATTTTTTTCCCTCCCTGCTTGCCTCACCACCAAGTGTGTGAGTAAATCTGCTTAACGTTTTTTCCACTGCAGCAGTGACACTGTGTCCTGTTGAGTCTGCGCGGAAGATGGGAGAGAATTTTACAGCAGCATTAAACACACTCATAGAAGAGAGCCTTAACTGGGGTGGGGGGTGGAGGGGTGGGAGGATGGTAATTGCTAAGACTCTGCCCACCCTCCTATGGAAAACCCACGTGAACGTCATGTGATTTTCACGCGTGATTTATGAGCAACACCGTGTCAAATTGGAATGAAAATATGTGAAATTCACAAGTTCTACATGTTTTTTGTGCAGTTTGCACAGGTAAAGCATCACTTCTCACATCTGAATTTTATGTTTAGGCTCTAAATTCTCAAGGAAATTGGGGAAAAAAAACATTTTTCACATAAGTCGTGTCTGCTAATTTAATTTCATGCCCATGATTCTCTAGAGTAAGCGTGGATGTCCAGAAAAAATCGAGAAGCTCAGTGGATAAAAACATGGAGTTTACTAGGGAGAATGTTAAATACAAGTTAGCTGTCCTGGACTGGTTGGTATACACAGAGAAATGGACATTTCAGCACTAGAGTTTACAGAAACCTAAAGACACAGACCAATGTTTCTTTTATTCTCACCACCCACCAGAACAGTAACTGTCAGCAATTAGATCTCTACAGCAACAGTCCCAACATGTCCACACAAGGACAGAAAGGAAAAAGCAAACACATTAAGGAAGGACTCTGAACCTGTGGGTACCCTAACTGGGTACACACAAAGTATTGTAATAATATTCCTGAGCTTATCGAACTTAAGGACACTCTCAGACAGAAACAGGTTCACCCCATGGATAAAAGCTCWGCTGTGTGGTGTATACAGTCCAGTGAAATGAGGGATGTTCAGACTTCTATACTGCAGAAACAAAAACAGCAGCTAAACAAACAGATGGCACAACACAGTGCAACCAGCTTGTCAGATCAATATTCAGCAGTTCATCTGCATTTCAAGGACAAAGGACCCTTTTTGAGGACAACTACACATTGTAAAAAAGGAAGATAGGTGGTCTGAAAGAAGATAAGCCAATAAACAATAGACATATTATTATTATTATTATTATTATTATTATTATTATTATTATTCAACAAAAAAGTACTTTCAATCAAACAAAAAAAGGAAATAAAATAAAGTTGTTTCAATTAAAAATATATAATTTCAACCAATTAGCAATTTCAATAATAAAAAAATGCATCAAATTTTATCTTGCAAAACAAACTTTTTTTCGCATATCCAAAATTTTTGGTTGAATCTCAAACTTTTGGTTGATGCTCTGAGTTTTAGTTGAACTCAAAAAAGTTTTGAACTTGGAGAACATGAACATTCGGGGCGGGACCTAAGGAGGCACTGATGAAAGACGTGTCACTAGTGGTTAGTGAGGACTGAAGCGATTTCCCACTGCACCCACTTTAAATGTTGTCAGTCCATTAAATGGCCATTATTAGCAGTTGTCAGTCCCATACACTGTGTCCAGACTGTCCCTCCTCTACCTCCTAGTAGGTTAAAAGGCACTTATCAATCATTTGTATGTCTGATAATATGCATCTAGGCACAGTGGGTTTGACTCCTCCCTCAGGACGCAGAGCTCAAACGACAAGCTCTTCTCAGTTATTTGACCAGGGAAAGCATTTGATCTGTAGCAAGGAGATCTCCAGGCTGTAGCCAGTGGTGGCCGCCCCATACATTACTGTCAGTTGCTAACNGTGGTGGCCGCCCCATACATTACTGTCAGTTGCTAACAGACAGACAGCAAAGTTTTCTGCATAAAAATAAATAAATAAAAATTAACTAAATAAAAAAGCATTTTTTTTAATTTTTGCTTTCTTGTTTGGTTAATTTTTATTTATTGAGTTATTGTTTTAAATATTTTTATTTACATTTTGGGTTTTATTTTTTTTAATCCCCTGAAAATGAAGTGCACACCTTAACCCCAGATTTATACTACATGCGTCTCCGCTCCGCTGCGCTGCGGTGCGCAGGTCGCAGCTGTTCGTTTGTGCCCCGATTTATACAGCCTCCACTCTGCCCCGGTGCGACACAGAGGAGGGAGCATGTGGAGGAAGGAGTTTGCGTGGTAAATCCAGTGTTGTGGAAGTTAGAGCAAAAAATGATTAATTTTGTGAAAGACGAACTCTAAACACAGCTTCTAAAGGCTTTTGATATCTGTGGTTGAAGCTGTATCGCTGTCGTCCTTTTGAAACTTCTGATTTCAAAATAAAATCCAAGTGAATCATGTGTGTAGACATATGCTTCATGCTACATGTTTCCATCTGCTTCCCAAACAGAATGATACATTCTGACAGCATTTGTGTAGAAATATATCCATATATTGATTAATATAGCTGGGATTTCGACAGTATTCCAACAAATTACTACGCCTAATAGTGTCTTATTTTGAAAATACAAATTATGTGCTCGTTCCTTTTCTTGTTGGTGTGACATAATCTTTAAAAATTGACTCTGGTGCAGCTCCGGTGTCCGGCAGAAATAGGATCGGATCTACGTAATTTTGCGCAGCCAGTGTAAACACTCTTATTGATTATAATGGATACGTATTTGCTGCGGAGGTTGGACCGGAGAGGAGCGGAGCTGGAATGCATGTAGTGTAAATTAGGGGTAACTGTCATTGACGTCATTGACTTTAATCTAGAAGTAGTGGGTCTTTTAAACCATCAAAAAACACTAGAATCATAACAACTAACACAGAGACAAACAGAGGCTTCTGCTACAAAAAGCTCAGGATTGTTTTCAGTATACAGTGAGTGGTGCTTTGAGGCTTAATTTTTACTTTCTTACATTTGTTTGCTATTAGTTGCCTTTACACTTTTTCTACACTATAAACATCAGAAATGTATTAAATTAGAATAATAACGTTGAAAAATATTGGAATTTTACTATTCAAATTTTTGGCCAACTATTTTTTGGTTGTTGTTTTTGTTGCTGTTATTGTTGTTCAGTAAAACACCGGAAACCCAGGGAAACTATACCAAGTGAGATATGGTGCAGATAGATGGAAGATTTATATATACCACTGTGGACAGGTTTCATAACAAAGATGGCAGAAAAAAAAAGAAATCTGGGCACTTCTCAGGCCCACATGGTTGTTCCATATGTGGTGGGGGTGGAGGTGATGAAGAGGTGTCTCTCTCAGCATGAAGCACTCATCTGCTGTTGTTAAGGAGACAGCAAGCCTTTTGTTTTGGTTCAGCGCCTCTTTGTGCTGAAAGAATTTCTTTTGGGTAATATTGCATTCTGATGTGAAACTATAGCATTTAATTTTGAGTTTGAACACTTGTCTCTAATGTTGCCTCCCTGTTTATTTCAAATGAAAGAGAAATCTGGATTTTTACATTAAAATGTCATGTTGCTTTACTGAGCTTCAGTTCTAAAGCTGCCGACAGATCTGTATTTCAGATTGAGCCCACTGAGCCGCTCGTCACATCATGAAGAAATTGTTTTTCTTCTTGCAGGCAGTGAATCTGCTCGTATGCAGCACACACAGAGAAAAAAAACAACTTGAAATGACAAGTGTTGACATCAATGATGACTAATGTGTCTGTGTAGAGTACATACGTCAACAAATGTTACCAAATCATAATTGACTTGATGAAGTTGATTGAAGTGCACTGTGACCCAGACTCCACCTGATGAAAAACAAGTCACCCTGAAATACACAGAAGCACATGTGGACCAGTTCCTTCCTCCCTTTGTTTGCACTGTGCTGCCATTTTAAAATGATCCAAAATGAACATTTTTTCATCAGAATTTGGGCTACAAATTTGGACACCTGATTTTTTTTTCTTAATTGGACACCTGATTTTAATCTTTCTATGATGATTTTTGGGTAGTAATAAATACCACTACTTACAAGTAAGAACCATGTACCTCATAGACAGTAGTGGGCACACTAATCTGCTGAGTGTTACTAACTTTTTTTGTATAGCTATTTAGCACTTAAGTTAACTTTTTTACTGATGTGAATGCCTGTTCCATTCTATTCCGCTACTAACCTTTTAATATGTCCCACTACAAGTAAAATAACCTTAAAGTTGGAGAATTTAACATGTAGCATGTAGCTATGCTGTGCTGTGAGGCGAAAGCAATGCAAATGCTGCTGGAAACACAGTGAGATCATCCTTAGTAGTTCATGGGCCCAACTCAAAAAGGGCTTTAATTTAGCAGTTGGTTGCCCTCCCCTTGTAAATTGAGTTTGAAGGTACCAGCATGTTCCCAGGTCATGTAAGATAGCATTTTCATGTCAACATCTATTTCTAAACGAGGGGTCAGTTAACAAGCTGATTTTAGGACCATACATAAAATTTGTTAGAAATTGTTTTGTAACATTCCTCAAGATTTTCTTGCTCCTTTCTGATGTTACAGTCAGTTGGGATCACTACATTYATCACCACTGCCTTYTTATGTCCAKTTGGTTTGTTGTGGTAGTGAATGGGCCAATATTGTCTTATGCAGTGCCCTCTAGTGGTTGCAGGGGTTTTTATTGTTGTGTTAMATAAAGGAGTGTTGACACGTTCAGAGAGCTGTCGAGTCCATCTTATTGTAGTAAGACAGAACCACCAGGATTGACAAAACAGGTTAGCCATCACCTGTTTGTCAGTCTGGATCTGGAAGTCCTACAGTGTCTTAGCTTTCCCATTCCTTCTTTGAATCTGGGACCTCCAGTCCATACTCAGCACAGATGCCCCGTATTTCATTCCACACACTTCCAGACACAAGAACCCGTCCAGAGGACCTACACAATTTTTTTCCTTTTGATTTTTTACCTGGATTACTGAGATGCATCAGGACATTCCAGACACTTGGTTATGGTGCTCTATGTGTGCTTTGCCTGTCTGGATCACCCATCCTGCTGTTGTCATCAGTTCATTATCAGAGGTTTTCCTTCTGAGGTACTCCAGGATCTTAGCTGTTGATCTTAGTTGTTTCATCCTGTATAGTGGCTCTGATGCTAGTCCTCCCTTTCTCTTGGTGTACAGGCTTTGGGTTCTGGACTTGGGGTGAAACCCTCCATGTATTGGGGGGAGCTTTAGAGTCTTGATGGCAGTGGCTTCTATCTCCTCATTTGGGCAGACTATTAGCTGGGTATCTGATGACAGACACTGCGTGTGTGTTGAGGGCTCAGACTTTGTTCTTGCCATTCATGTGTCTCTTCAGGACTTGCCCTATTCTCTGTTGCTTTACTATCTTTAGGTACTTGGTTTTGGCTGACTTTCTTGTGGCCTCATTGTAATTGCCATTTGCCTGTGGGATTCCAAGGTTTTTTTTTTCAATCTGTCCTGGACATCTGCAATGTTGCCTTCAGGTTCAACCCTTCAGTTGAGATCACKTTGTCAGTCTTTGATACCATTTGGTCACATTTATGCAGTCTGAATGACATTGTTATGTCCTTGCTGTATATTGAGGTGAAGCAGTGAGTCAATATTTGCCTATTCTTGGCATACAGCTTGATGGAGGTGACTGATGATTGTTCCACTTGAATCTATTTCCATACCCAGTCTTTGTGATGATCTGGTGGAGGGRATTCAGGCCTATGCAGAACAGGAGTGGGGACAGAGCATCACTTTGGTACATGTTGCATTAGATGCTGACTTATGCAATTGGCTTTGACTTGGCCTCTAGATTTGTCTTCCACATTTCCGTAGTTATTTATGAAGGCTTCTAGGATGYGACTTTCTAAGAACTCAAATAATGAGTGCCAAGTTGTGTAGGGGTTTGGGCATTTTACATGATGATTTTTGGATTATTAAAATTCATAAATTATATTCCKCGGAGSCACCACAACTCTTGATGTGGTTRAGAATTTAACCCAGGAAAGAGAAGGAAAACTGTAACTTTATTAATATGATCAGCCTCAATTAAATCAGTACCCAAAATTACCTGATGAATTCTTGTCTCAGACAATCAATAAAACTTTTATCAAGACACGGGAAATAGACGTTATATTATGTTGACACGTTCTCCACGTGTCATTTATTTACTGATTAAAATGTATTTACAGGCTATGGTAGATGTGAAATAATGACATTGTTGAACAAGGTAAATATGGATATAGTTTGTAATAATAAGTAAACAAAACAAAACAAAACAAAACAAATAAACACGAAAGGGGTTTGAGGCGGAAATGAAGGGAGGTTTCCTTAAAAATGAGAATTTAAGCTAAGGTCCTAGTTAAATTCATTTAGGGAAAGAGAACATGTAGCTTTTATCAAATCTTATATGAAGATAAAAATCAACTCTAAACTGAGCATCTGAGCAACCTTTGTCACCAGTGAATGGTTTGTTTACCCTTGTTTCTGCTGTGCAGGWACCAGGAGGAAATCAGCGACTGAGGGTTGACTCTGGGTGTTGGCTCTCAGGGCAGAATCCTTCATCCAAGCTGTATGCCAGGCAACCGGGGTTTAGCCTGTAACTCGACTGGTCCRTTTTAGTCAGAGAACGGGATGACCATCTGGTGAAGGTGGGAGAACTTGTCTCCTTTGGCTGCTGCAGAGCGTGGTAGTTTGATCCAAGCTTAGTAGAGGAAAAGCGGATTGAAACGAGGCAAGGAGTTAACATTAACTTCTTATACTTTCTATAAAAATTAAAGCTCATGTGTTGAGYTGAYGTGGTATCATTGAAGCGGTGGAGGGTCCAACCCAGGGGGAGATGAAGAGCCCGAATCCTGAGCAGCCATGGGGGAAGGGCTGACAGGGCARGGCCTYTGCTGAAAACTTCTGAAAACTCTTTTCTGGCCTCAACTAACTAATTTGGGAGTGTGCTAAAACTTTTAAAGCCTCTGTTTGGGGTGGGGTGAAAGTTTTGAGTTGTCCAATTAAAACGTTACACAGTATACCAGGGATGTCACTAAAAAAGGGCTTTAGCAAATCAAGTTTGTTGGAGGGAAAGTTTGCTTTGAGGACAAAGAAAAGGGGTGTGTTTTRGTTTAACTATATTGCATCTAATTCATGAGAGAGAAGAGGAGACATCTGTTTTTCCTCAGAAAGATTAGATTGTCACACAWTTAATTATTAAAATCAAGTCCTAAGTTTCTAATGATTTAACATATATGGATGAAACAAAACACACACTGCTTAAATCGTGAAATAAAACACCTCTTCTTCAGGAGAAGTTCACCTAAAAACAATTAACACAATACACAGCTATTCTACTGTATTATTAGTGTGTGAATAATTAATTAAATAAAAAACATAGTGGACCTTCAATGGTTTATGTTCTTTCTGTAAGAAAATGGGTTAAATGACATTTCTTTGCAATAACGCATATGAAAACAGATAAGTAAGTACACAGAAAACATTTCTTTATCTTTTTCCTTTTTTCACATTTAATGAATAATGTAGTCCTTTTTATCTCAGTCAAGCTGAGGGGAGTCTGGTGGGGATCTGTGAAGGAATTTATGACCCTTTGAAGAAAACAATGTCTTTAAGATCAAACAGGCTTGTGGGGGTTCGGAAACAGGAACTGAACTTATTCAGAGTGTGATGATTGTGTCACGCTGGCTGGAGGRGCCAAGACGTCTCTGGCAGTCAAGGTTTTAACACAGATTGGATCTTTCCTCCTCCTCTCTGAACGTTGCCACGGAGAAGGTGAAGAACCTGATCAGAAATGATAATTTCACAGCAGGGAGGGCCTACAGTTGTTGCACTAACTAACAAAGTCCCATGCTTTTAGTAGTCAAGGTGCAGGTGATCTTGCAAGATTGCKGCGCAAATTACAACAGGTACAAAAGTGGGGCAAAGTGAAATGAAGGTTCAGTGTATGCTACTGGTTTTCACTATGGAGAGTTTGGGAGAGCACAGTGGCTGGAAAAGAAAAAAAAATGTAGTTTGAAGCGATGGATGTCTTGGTGGAGAAGGCAAATGATCTAGATAGATACAAGAAAATTCATTGTTGTAAGGAGTTTTTCTAATGACAATATGGCATTTCTTCTGTTTGTGACTGATTCCAAATCAGCGCTTAGGTCCCACAGCAGATTATATTATATTTGCATATCCTCCTCCCAGTATTTAGCACATTCTGATAATCATCATATGTTCTGCATATTCATGAAGGCAAACACAATAAATGGATTGTGTATGCTATTTTGCTCATTTGACAGATGCAATTCTTGTGCACATGATTAGGAGAGCAGCTTTGCGTGAGCTGTTACGTTTTTGTATATTTTCATRCACACAAACCTTTGTAGAGCAGGTCCTTCTGTTGATGTTGTATATGTAGTTTCAAGCACTTCAGTACACACGTGTGTGAGCTTATAACATCACCAGTTTGTGTGTCTGGTCTTAAAGTCTTGAGCTATGATTCTGTCAGCCATTAACTGGTGTTTAGACCCCCAGTGTTAGTGCAAATTCCATTCTTTGCCTCACTCATGTAATTCCATTCTTTGCCTCACTCATGTAATGACTCATGTGCCTATTCATCTTTTTGCTCAAATCCATTTTTTGGGCATGGTCATTGACATTATATTTTAAATATGACCTCTATCAGACTCCAGAGTGAACGCTCCATAACATCACATTCAGCATGCTGTGTTTACAGAAGTATAAACAGATGTTAGCATGYTGAATTTAAAGTTGTTGTTCAATCAGAGCCAATTAAAAAAGTATCTGACATGTTTTTTTAGTTCAGTGTTTACATTTGGCCCTGCCTTTGCCTGGCTACTCCAGAGCAACTTTTAGAATAAGAGTGACATGCTGGAAATAAAACTAACTAAAGTGTCAAACCTGTAGCATCAGAATCAACATGGTCTGAGCCCGACATTACTATCATATGTTTCTGTGGATTCTCAGTCATCCAGGACATGGAAAATGAAAAGAACAAAGACAAAGCAACTGGAATTCTGTTCTGTAGCCAAAGATGAGGAATTCCTAGATTTAAAAAAGCATGACACAATGTTGGTATCGATACTCTAAATGCTTTGGTCAATCCGTATACCTTCATTCTGTTAATGCAAAGGTCAGATGAAATGAGACATGAGCATTCAGATTGAGGTTTCTTTAAAAAAAAGATTTAGTACCACATACTGAAAATACCTGGGTTAGATTTAAAAAAAATGGATTAGTCACATTCAGACTGTCATAATAAAATCATTACATAGCAGCAAAATGTTAATTTGTCACTTTTGTCTACAGTGTGAACATAGCCAAAGTCTTTRGTGTATCGATGCACTCACTATTTTTCTTTATCACCACGTTTTTTGATCTGGCACATGTCTTAGTGGGTTTTGGAGGTRCATCTTTTTTGTCTGTTGATTCACATAATCTGCCTGACATTTCTAAGAGCAATTTTTTTCAACTACATAAAATAAGTGAATACATTAAAATGTAGACACCTTTTAAATCTCAGATTTTTGTTAAAATGTACAAATAGTACTGCTTTTCTAATGAAATCTAAAATGCATTTTAGTTCAGTTTATTACGTGACTCAAGCAGCCATGYTCATTATTTCACAGGTTAAAATGTGATTGTAGCAAATCTAAAACTGTCAGTGTTAGCTGTTTGAACTTAGTCCTACAGGTTGAAATCTGTTCTGCTTAAAAGACACAATGACAAATTAATTATGATTGCCTGCTACAAAAGGGCAGATGATTAAGTTTTGCGAAGTCATCAAAATCCTCATCTTTCCCTGCTTGGAGCCTCTACATTTTTCATACAAAATAAGAAACCATGGATATTTTTATTTCTATGGATTTGGTTAGCTGGTCTCTCAATAAAATTTTTGGAACAAAGGTTTTTTTCCTTCCATGGGAGGACATGTCTAAGGTGGGATCTTTGTTCTTCCCTTTTCTGGATTTATGTCTGGACCAGTGTCTGGATCCAGTGATTCTACAGATTGGCTTGGTGGTCTCCTGGCGTTCTGCAAAACAGCGTCGGTGGCTGTTCATCTCCTGGCTGACTGACCAATTCAATGGGTGGCCGTATTCTATCAGAACTTGGACACTTTGCCTTGAGCGAGCTGGACTCAGTCTGCAAGCGGTTCTATTGAAGGCCACGGGCCGGCTGTGGTCCCTGGACTTTGCTGGCCAGATGGAATTGATCTTGGAGGAAGCTGATAGTTTTCGGCTTGGCGGAATTTGTCCATACCATTTTGCCTGACTGGGATCGCCACCTTGAGAGTACCAGCAGAAACTCTGAAGCAGATGGAAAATTGTTGTTGTCTGCTTGTCTCTTCTGTTCCCAAAACAACTGATTACAGAATCTGGATCTCCCCGACAATGGCCCTGGATCTGTTGACTAAATTCTTCCTGGCTGGATGTGTCGACAAGACTCTGCCCCCATTCCTTCCCCCCTCCTCTCACCCATCTAATTCTGTTTTCCAGAGCAGGCAGGAAGCTGTCAGAAATGAACAGTTTCCATCAATATTTCTGAACTTTGGCTGCACCGGCCTTGGGGACTGGATTCTTCTGGCCCCCTTAAACTCACGTGCTCCTCTGGCTAATAAACTTGCTGTTTGCAGAGTTTTATTTTTTCATATACACCATAGTGTGTCACAGTATTGATATATGATGTTTTTGCTTTTTTCCTCATCTTCCCTTCCCTTGTGTGTTTTTCAGATTTTCTTTGTTTCTAAGTTGGCGCCACGGCAGGCTGCCTTTTACTGCAACTCCACTGTTTTGAGCTGCTGTAATCTTCAAATTTCCCCACTGTGGGATCAATAAAGTTATATCATATCTTATCTTAAAAGAGGTATGGCGACAACAGATTTTTGTCTGAAACGTTGCCAAACCTGAATAACTTTAGTATAAGTTTGGCAGCCACAGATAACTGAGCTTAGTGAAAACAAAATTAGTTAGTTTTACTGGRTTTGAACTAAAATTTATTGCAATATCCCCCAATACAGAATCTGATTCTAAGATCTCACATATTGCAATTTTCAAGATTTAAATAAAAATTTAATTCACCTTCATCACTTCTCAACATAAAATTTTCTCAGTCGAAATCTTTGGCATAAAGATGCAGCGGATGATATGAATTCTTTCAAGGAATATAAATGCCAATTGGGTGCAGTTACATCAACATTTGATCACAGTCAGATTAAAGCTGTGTTTAATCAGGGAGAAGAATAAAAGTCTGTGGTCAGGTTCAGAGACAAACTGCTGCGTTGTGCCACACTTCCCTCTGCAGGCTCAGAACGAGACCACCACACCTCTCACTCCATCTCTGTGTCGAACTGGAGGGACAGAGGCATCTTTGCAGACTGTACAGACTCAACAAATGAAAAGGAAATGAAAAGAGCCACACTTTCTGTAAAGCATTTTCTTTGAATCCCTGCTGCTCTGTTGTGATTTGCACTGAATAAGAAATTCACTTAATTGTGATCAAAACATATCAAACTGTGCACAAGAAATGGCTTCCTGCTAAGAAGAATGAAAATTTCTAAGTTAAATTATTATTATTTATTCATTGAAGGAATAGAGTTTCAGACAAAGGCTACATTTAAACAGCTGGCCCAAGTTGTAGTGAGCTCAGATGTGACCCATATCTCTTATTTTTGAACGTGAAAATTCTTTTCTTTTTGCTTTTTCCCCCAAATCAGACCCAGATCTTTTTCCAGTGTGGAGCAAAATCAGATAAATATTCAATGTTTTTCAAAGYGACCTCAGTCTGAATGGTCACATCTCATTTCATCTGACTTTTACAGCACTGAAGGGAGTCACACAGTTTAAAGCCTGGAACTCAGCATGTCTTCAGCTACAAAACAGGAGCCCAGTCTTTTAACCCTCGTAGGATCCTAACAKTCTGTTTACTCCCTTTGTCCTAAAAAAATGACCCGCTCAACCAAAACCCCAAAATAAAGCAGCTTAGTTGAATTTTAAATCCCAAATCTATTTTGCATGTTGAAACAACTTGTTATTTATTAATTCAACTCAATTTTTTAGTTTTTTTATCATGTATTTTATGTTAAACAATACAAAAAGACAATCACTCTCTGATGGCTGCCAGTTTGTCTTTCACTCACCTTGCTGGTCTGGACTCACGGTTGTCAAATCTCAGCATTCTTGAGAAAGTGCGAAAGATTTTTAGTGGCATGAAAAATTGCCCTTCCACTCTCTGCATCCCAGAGACTATAGGCCGCCCTGCCACAGGACCTACATACACCTGCTCATATCAAAAGTCCCATGTACGTATCCCCTCAGTCATTCTCATCTATATTTTTTCCAGTTTTCTCCATATTTTCAGGAAACCCTCAACATTCATATTCTCCAGGATGATTTTTTTTCAAAGGCTGATGTGATGATCAGGAGAAAGGTGGATGAAATGTCCTGGACATGGACAGCTGAATACATTGTTGGCCCAGAYATCATCCTTATGATGGTTGATGGTGCTGTTCTTCCCTGGTTGCTGTCTGAATTAGATGAGAACCATGCAATATTGTCACTCTTTTACAAAAAAAGTCTGTCAGCTTGAGGGATGTCCTCTTCTTCATCATCTGAAGATACRTCCTCCTCTGGGTTGCATTCCTCCTCATCTTCTTCATCTGAAGATGCATCTTCATTCTCTTGTTCCCCCTGAGCTCTTGAAAATATCCCATCATCAGGACCTGTTCAGCAGTGAAACATCTACGCTTGGCTTCATCAACCAACTATGGTACCTTTTATATCCTCTGTACTGAATTTGTTTTTATAACGTCTGAGATTGTTTTGTTTTTTTTATTGAAAATGTTTGTTTTGTTCAGGAGCTTGTGTGATGTGAGAGGTTAGCTGTGGATCAAGAGCACAGGTGCAGGTCAAATGCAAGTTCCAGTTTCTTTGATGTGTGTGTGTGTGGGTGTGTGTGTGTGTATAGGCACGTTTTTGCTACATCATGCAGACCATTTTTCTTAAAAAGTTAGCCTCGTGGGGACCGAAAATGCGTTGTGAGGACTAGGCATTGGTC
>NW_013952668.1:322385-323608 GCF_001266775.1 Austrofundulus limnaeus
AAAAAAAAAAAAAAACATGCAATTGAACTTTAAATAGACAGATAATAGTGTGGATGCTGAATCTGCTTAAGAAACCAACCACATAGTTTTTATTTGCTTCTTTTTATATGTTATGTTTTCATTCACAGTGGCAGTGTGTGTTTTACTGTTTGACCTTTCTAGTTCTGTCTTTGTTTTATTGTCCACATACGGATGGTCAAGTTTGCCTGCTTAAAGAAAGTTATTCAATTAATAAGTAATAAWATACAAACCAAGGAGTTAAAGCTACTTTGTCATTTTCCCTGAAGAACAGCAAAACTTGTTTGAGTAGAGCTGATAGTTTCCCCTCAGAGGTAAAAAACTGGCTGTAATAGACCTGTTGTTGGAACATAATAGAAAAATCTTCAGAGCTGGTTCAAAGCCYAAAGCTGATGTCCCGAGGCTGGAAAACCCATCTCTGCTCAGAACTGAAGGACCATGAAATATGGAAAAGGGCACATTGTTGGCTGAAGGCCTGGCCTCATCCTGAGCCCTCAGGCCAGGGTCCCCAACCCTGAACACCTCTGCTTTCTCCTCTGCTTTGTGTGTGTGTGTGTCTTCCATACACATCCTAAATTGGCTGCACACTGTTTTACATTATGATGAAATGAGCCCTGATTGCCCACTGCTTTGCCAGGTAAAATAAATTTGTTATTCCATTACAGCATGATAGACCGCTCTGCCTAAAGGTAAATTCAAAAAAAGTCTTCAGCACCACGCAGTTTACCAGAGGCCCCTTTGGCTCGCTTCAAACATTTTCTGCCAAGTGACAGGATGGCTGCCAGTTTCCACAGCAATCTGGGCCACCTGTGATGGATGGCCCAGTGGGTTAGGCTACACAAACGCAGCTGTGATTGCACACAGCCATAATGGAGGAATGGGGGGGACCTGTGAGCCGGAGATAGACAGAGGTTTTATAAGCTTTTATTTGCTCAGAGCAGAAATATTGAGAGTAGATTCAAAGTTTAGAGACTGGAGAGAATTAGCTGCAGTAAACCAGAACTGCTCCCGTTTGCTCTGCACGCTGATGGAGGAACAACCAACGGAAAAATAAATAAATAAATAACTGTAAGTCTAGCTAAACACAAAACAAGATTTTACAAATCCACTTAGTTTGAAAATCTCATTTCTTCTTTCTTTAATTGGCAATTCTCTCTCTCTCTCTCTCTCTCTCTCTCTCTCTCTCTCTCTCTCTCTCTCTCTCT
>NW_013952668.1:324460-335971 GCF_001266775.1 Austrofundulus limnaeus
CATTAAAACTCTAGCAGCAGCATTTTGCCTAACTGAAGACTTCTTAAAGAGTTTTTTGGATGCCCGGATAATAAAGAATTACAGTAATCCTGTTGAGACGTGATAAATGCATGAATCATTTATTCTGCATCATTTTTGGACAAGATGTTTCTAATTTTAGTGACATTACGCAGGTGGAAGAAGGCGGTCCTGGTAACATTTTTAATGTGGGTGTTAAAATACATTTTGATCAAAAATAACACCATGGTTAGACACATTAGAACTTTTGGCCAGATTAATGCCATCCAGAGGACACCTCCTTTTTCTTCTGAATGCGGGGAGGAGGACAGAACACGCAAAAGTCCCGGACTGAGCCGTCTAATGAAAAAGGCCATTGTCACACTTTTGCCCTTGGTAAGGGGCAACACAAATTCAGGAGGTAGCATTGGTTTGATTTTCACACCTAATGAAGAGATTGAACATTATGCAAACGTCACGATTTATATTAAAATTTCTTTCTCTTTCTGTCTGTCTGTCTGTCTGTCTTTCTTTCAGAGGGACATGCTGGATGTCAGTCAGATAATGAGGGATTTGGCCAGTATGGTCCATGAACAGGGAGATGCTATTGGTAAGTGTCTGGATGTGGTTTCTCTCTTTCCTCACAATGATTTCAAATCTGAACCTATTGACAATGAACTGATTAATAATTAGAGCTAAAAYATTCTTCTGGGGAAACAGTCTTTAACGTTTGCCTCGCTGCCATGATGTGAAACAAAAAGCTGTGGGTTTACATCGACAGAAGGCTGTGAGAGAAAATCCATTTGGACACCGTGATATGTATAAAAGCCTCTCTGCTCTCAGCGTGGATGAGGGCCCTGTGTTAGCACACAGATACAGATGCTCTGCAGCCAGGTCAACTGGGTTCCATCATCATCAACACTCAGGGCACATCTGACATTTATGTGGTAAAAAGGGACTGAACTGATGGACTGGAGGTTAATCCAGGCTGGAGATAGAAGGTCTGAGAAGTTCAACTGAGATTAGGATTTTTACCTTTTGTCTTGGTTAGAAAATATTTGAACCAACTCCCTCATTTATCACTCATTGCTGAAGGGCCAATTTTACTTTTGTCTGTGTGCCTGTGTTCATTTAACAACACATCTCATGAACCACTGAACCGATTTTAAATGGCTATAACTCAATTAATTGTATTAATATTGAGATATAATTTGGCGTGGCAATCACTGAGTGTAGCAGCGGTRAATTGGTCACAAGAACGCTTTCTGAATTATTTTATTCCTGGTACACAGAAACACAAGGCAGCCAGTGCAGATACGTGTTCCTATCCCTCTACATTATGGATAAAATCTTTTTTTTCATCTAAGACATTACACAGTTTCATTGAGCATACTCCAACTGAAAAGTACAAAACGTCTGTCCATGCAAAGTCATAAACGTGAACACAACATAGCTAGTTCGACTGTTAGGGAAGAGAAGAACAGAGCATCTTAGTGGCATGGAGACACAACAGATACTGAGTTCAAAGAAGCAGAATGTGGCAAATGCGCTCAAGGTGTGCAGTCAAAACCTGCCTCAACGGAAACTGTGGCTACACAGAACTATTCACAATAAAGTGTAATTCTGATGACATTTGCAAGGAAATAAAGACATAAAATATATATGGATAATACTACAGAGAATTAGTTTTTAGTACATTTACACACTAAAAAAATAATCACTTAAAGGGGCAATATTATGTRTTTCTCAGGCATGCATTTRAATACTATATCATAATAAAGTATCTATGTCACCTTTAGYTGTTATTAAAATGCKKTTTTTAAGTTTAARTAGAAAATAAACTTATCTTCTCATCACTTCCTCTTCTGAACGCTTTGAAATTGGCCTCTGTCTCTTTAAGAACCTCCTTCTGCTTCTGTTCCGTCCTGTTCTGTGCGGGGGGATTCACGCACGGGGGGCTGGTGCGCGCGGTGGGGTGGGGGTTGTTCGTGCGTGCGCTATGATGCAGTTTACTTGGCATCTGAAAGTACATTTCCTCAAAGGTATTTTGAATCTGAAAAGAGCTTCACTGAGTGAAAAGTAGTGTTGAGAGCAGCAGACAGTTTCGGATTCAATTTTACTTTTCTCTGTTACTGCCGAGAGCCTGCAGGAGTCATGGGCGGGGTGTGTGGGGTGGGGGTGAGGAGGTTTGCTCCGTGATGGAGTAACCCTTGGATGCAGACCGCGGCATGGGGCGGGGTCGGATAACAGGCGGGGTCGGATGTCTGACCCCGCCCTCAACTCTAAAATTAACCAACCCCAGATGCTAAATACTAAAATTAACCACATCCAATTTGTTAAGCCTCTTATTAAACTTCCCTACAAGCCATGACCACNGCACGGGGGGCTGGTGCGCGCGGTGGGGTGGGGGTTGTTCGTGCATGCGCTATGATGCAGTTTACTTGGCATCTGAAAGTACATTTCCTCAAAGGTATTTTGAATCTGAAAAGAGCTTCACTGAGYGAGAAATAGTGGAGCTCAGCAGACAGTTTCGGATTCAATTTTACTTTTCTCTGTTACTGCCGAGAGCCTGCAGGAGTCATGGGCGGGGTGTGTGGGGTGGGAGTGAGGAGGTTTGCTCCGTGATGGAGTAGCCCTTGGCTGCAGACCGCGGCATGGGGCGGGGTCGGATAACAGGCGGGGTCGGATGTCTGACCTCGCCCTCAACTCTAAAATTAACGAACCCCAGATGCTAAATACTAAAATTAACCTCATCCATTTTGTTAAGCCTCCTGTTAAACTTCCCTACAAGCCATGACCACACCCACTGGATGTCCAACCCCATCTAGTATCCTAATCCGCAGTCTGCAGCCGAGAGTATTTGCCATGATGAGGAAGTTCAGCTTAAAGACACGTCCCAGGGGCGTCTCAGGTCCCAAAAGGCGTTTCTGGTCCCCACCTGTYGTTTTGCTCCTSAGCATGGCTTCCTAAAAAACACTGCAGGATTTCTCAAACATGCATGAGTGAGTCAAAGCAAGGCTTTGGGCATGTTTCTTTATGAGAGTATAACATTATAACATGATATAAAACTCAAAAAAGTTGATTTTACATGATATTGCCCGTGGAGTTCACTGTTGGAGCCAACCCTGTTTGTCTTCAACTGTCAGTCTCATATTTGTTACAATAGCTCATAAATTCCTGGGTGGATGTGTAAGTAATTTTTGAATGAGCAAACAGCTCCAAGTGTCTCAGGTCTGAATGGTTATTTCTCCAGATGTTTCAACTCCTTCCACAGATTTTAAACAGGATATAGATCAGGGCTCAGGCCAATTCAGAACAGTTCAATGTTTGGTTCTGATCCATTCCTGGGTGTTTTTAGCTGTGTGTTTTGGAACATTATCCTGTTGGAGGACCCATAAGCTGAAACTGAGACCAAACTATTGGCAGTAAATTCCTCTTCAGAATGAAACAACTAATCAAATTTAACCAACCTATAAATGAGCTACAACTCATTCATTTTATCAGATATTGAGGTAAAATCTGATACATAATCTCCCATTCATTCAAAMATACAGGACTCAGAGTGTGATATCTGGTGATATCACATGAGATAATCCCAAACATCGTTTTCAAGGRTTCACAAAGTAACTCCATATTTTCTATATATCATATGATCTTAGTATAAAACTCTGGCATGAAGACAGTGGAAGATTTGTATTCCTTCAAGGAATGACTTCTATGGACTTTTAAAATCCAACAGACTCAAAATCTTTGTGAATTAATTATCAAATTTATTTTAGTTGTTTTTTTTTTCATCAAATATACATAATTTAACTGGAATGGCAAAAATGAAAGGGATAAATGATGTATAGAAATGGATTTGATTTCAACTAAATTTCCACGTGATATTTGTGGGGGTTTTTTTTTTTTTCAGATTTGAGGTGATAAAAATCTTTTACCTGTTTGTCTAAACCAGGGGTGAGCAATCCTGGTCCCAGAGCGCCGCAGCCTGTTTTACTTGTTTCTCTGCTCCAACACACCTGATTGGAATGAGTGGGTGATTATCATCCTTCTGCAGAATTTGGAAGAGGTCATTTAATGACTGAATCAGACACTTACCATTAGTAAAATACGCACCCTCAATTTAGATCCAAGCAAGYTATATTTGTGTGTGCGTGTTTGAGTGTGTGTGTGTTAATATGTCTGTAAGCAAAACATTTCAATGCACTAGATAGATTACTGAAACTCTTGGACAGTAATCAATGGACATGCAGCTACAAGTAACCCAAATAAAAATGGCTGCCAACCCAAAACTAGTTATAACTTAGCCAGTTTTACAGCTTCTGATGTAAAAWTTGGTGTTGTAGTAACTGATCAGAGCACTATCCATCTTATAAAATAATGCTATTTTGTGGAACTTACACATCATTACRATGTTTGACCAAAACAGCTGTAGCTCTATTATTTCTCAGTATWAGGTGAGCATAGTGAACTTCCTTTAAGCAATGTTATCATTTAAAATACCTTTATTTTTTTTCTTATTTTGAAAGTTGCACAAGCATCTATTTTTATTTTAAAACTGCAAGCTGATGCACATCAACACAGCAGATGTGTCTTATCTGATGCTCGATGATTGTTGATGTGTTCTGGACATGACAGGAGGAACGGGGTGGACCTACAAACACGTGAAGGGAAAGATAGAGGAGGACTCAGTGGAAGACTGCAGAGTTTATTAGACCACAGCACAGGTCTAATCTGATCATTACTGAGTCAGGCAATAATGGACCTTTTCCCATTAAAAAGAGATGCACTGAAATTGCCTTTGGCCTCTTTTTGAACATGGCCGTCGCGGTCGGTATGGTGGCAGATATGAATAATACAAGGCTGTACTGTGGAGGSGCTTGTCGGAAAAGCAGCAGGTAATACAAAGAAATGAATAAGCTGAAGTAGGATGGATTAGTGCTTTTATGCCCTATTCATACTGCCACATGAATATAGGCACACGATATTAAAGCCTGTGAGTCGAGATGCACAGGCAACAGTATTTCAGCCGACAGCAGACAAAGGAGACGTTAAAACCTGCTTCTTTGTACACATCAAAAGACTATCCCATTGAGGGAATTGAGTGAATGCTGACTTCACATTTACATGTTTGTTTAGCTGTTTATTGTTATTCCGTACATTGTACTACTTCTAAATACTTTTCCATACTTAAGCTTTTCATTTATCAAAATTTCCTGCTTGTTTAGGAGATGGGAGCTTTAAGTTTTGGATTTTGTAAATTTGATACTTTTAAAAATGAATTTTAGTTACAAACATTTTTCTCATAGATAAACTTTCACATCGGCTATTGTTAGCTAGTAGCTAGTGCTTTGCTATTTTTACCTTTCAGCAAGCCATTTGGCCACCATTTTGCTACTTTTAGCCATGAGTTAGCCAAAATTACTGTTTCACTTTTAGTATTCTGCCTCTTGTAGCTTTTTTACAACTCGTTTCAGCTTATTCAGCAGTTTTCAGTACTTAGCAGTCACACTGCTCTAAGGTTGCCAACTTTCCAGTAATTTCAGCCAAGTTGAAGTGTCGCGTACAGCATGGTTCGCAACCCTGGTCCTCATGGGCCCCTATCCTTTATGTTTTACTTGTTACTTCGCTATTCAGCAAGTCTTCAGAAGATTGTTAATGGGAACATCTTAAACATGCAGTACAGGAGTCTTTGAGGACCAGGGTTGAGAACCACAACTGTACGGGACACTCTTTGTCCCATATTCTGAGTGCAGCCTGCAGTCAGAGCCATCATGATTCGGCAGGCAAGTAGGCAATTGTCCAGCACACCGAGCTGAAGGGGGACCTTGAGGAATGGTACTGAAGTGACTAAACGCAACGACCAAATGACACACTAAGGGCATTGAAGGGACTGTTGTACTTGCCCCCCCATTAAGTGAAAGAAACCCTGTTACTGAACTTTAACACAATAGGCTATTGYTAGTGTAGTGGGTGACCATATTTTTTATAATAGATTAATATTCTAAACATAAAAGGTTACACAAATATTTTAATTATTTAATGGTGTATTTGATCTGACCATTGAAAACTACAGAGCCCATCCGGTGACATGGAATTAAAAAAAAGTCACGTGCACATGCTATAATTATGTCACAGCCACCACATAGCTAATTATGACCCCTGCATGCAAAGCGTAAGCAGGAGTCATATTGTTTATTTATTTATTTATTTATTTTTCAGTGATATTTGGTCAACCGTACCACAAAAAACGACTGCACCGATCAACATGAAACTTGGCAGGATTGTAGATAAGTCTGACCTACACTGCGCCAGCCAACAGTTTTACGATAGACTCCATATTTGAGGAGGGGGCTCCTTTCAAAGTGGGGGTGTCAGGACATGCAAAAATGCTTATAACTCAGAAACTGTTCAACATAGAAGCTCCAGATTTCTTTTGCTGTTTATCTCTGATGAAGCTCTATCCATCAGGCCCACCAATCAGTGCCCCCACCACCCCTGCCTGGACCCCCAATTTATCTGAAAAGGGGGTATCTGGGCATGCAAAAATGGTTATAGCTCAAAAATTATTAAATACAGGAGCTTCAGATTTCTTTGTTGGTTTAGCTCTGATGAGGGGCTATCCATCAGGTCTAATGTCCACCCACCCTCCMAAAAAAAAAGACCACACCTAAACCACTACAATTTTGGGATGCACCTAGTAGCATGACAWYYDTTAGGAATAAAGACTTCTGAGTTCTGGTGCATTTGTGCGTGCGGGGGTCATTATGTTACCGCTATGCGGTATCAAGTTATTGTTGTCATTTCCGTGCAGACTGTCTGTTGTTTACATGGACATGTCCGAATTAAACTAATTTATTTTGATTTTAATAGAATGAATGACGTTGCTACGACAGCACATTATGTTAGGCATGAAAGTAGCTATTTCTTAGCTTTATGTGCTGCAGCTATAAGTCCCAGGTGACAATTGGAGTTGTTTAGCTTTGTTTTCTTTTTGTGACGCTCAACTTTCAAAAGATGAGCTGAGGCACAGAGCGACAGGAGCACTCCTGTCMCTCTGAACCGCAACTGCGGAAGGAGTCAGRGTTATGCTGCGTTCAGGAGCACAGTAAAAAATCTGTTTCCGACGCACAACACAAAGGGCGTTCATTGTCATTTCATAAATAGCCTACTATAAAAGATGATCCATCTATAATGGCATACACCAAATAATACTAATAATAATAATAATAATAATAATAACTAGAAGCACTCGGAGAGTGCAAACCTCCACCAAGACCGATTTCCCCCATCCTGTAAGAGTTAATGCACAAAAGCTGAGATGGAAAAACATTTGCCGAATAAGTTCTGACGTAGTGAACATTTAAGCAGGCAGTATGCACGGRATTTCYTCCTGGTGGAGTCCAATGAGGAAAAAAAGTCAGACTCATCACCYGACRTTATTCATCGTCAAACTGGTCTCGGATTAAGCTCCTAAGTTTTCATCAGTCACATTCCACTGTGTAAGACATCTGTTTTATGCCCTTTTATGAGTGATTGAAGCAGAATACAGCGTGTGAGTGATTTCTGCACAAATTCACTACTACGAACTTCAGAGCAATCACACAATAAAGTTCTTATGTGGAGGGGGACAAGGTTGATCAGCTGTTCCCTCGGACAGTCCAGCGGCTGCAGCGGGACCCTCCTCCCGCTGTTGGTGTCCTGTTATTCCCAAAAAACATTAAAACATTCCCTCCTGCCCGTTGGCGCACAAACCCACACACTCTTAACACGTCTGGTGTAAAAAAGTAATCCGCCACTAGCTTCCAAAATGTGAAATAAATCCGTTCTCCCCCCGTCTCCAAACTTTGAGGCCCGGCAGCTCTCTGTTTACAAGCCTAGTAGCGAGAAACTGTTTTGAYTGGTTGTTTCGGAAATGTGGTGTGTTTGTGGAAATGGGAAAAATAGGTTTCATGGTGCAGTCACGCACTTCCTGGTCACAAAATGTTCTCTAAATGCGCACCAAATGTGTAAAAATATGCACATTATGGCAAAAATTATTCATCATTAAATCTGGTTTTATTTAAAAGTAAACATTACTTTTATAAAGTTTGAAGTCTGTGCTGTTCAATCCAGTTCAAATGAACACTGGAAGTTCTCACTGTTTTTTACAGAAGCCCTGTGAATGAATTACAGCTTTCGAGCTCAGAGGGTTAAAAGACATAAAACATTCCTGTATCCGCATCGTGATCTGGAACATCACCAAMATTTAATGGTGTGTTCTTTGGYCCAGTACCCACATGTGGTAAAAATGTCATGACAATCTGTCCACAAGTTTTTGTGCAATTTTGTCCACTGACAGACAGCTCGACAGACTGACATATGCGACCGAAAACATTACCTCGCAGTTGGCAGAGGTAAAAAGTGTGCATATAATTAAAGACAAAACAATGCAGGCTATATATAATCTGACTCCAATAATGTCTTTCTATCACAAGGTTTCTCAAAATTAGCCCATTATTTATCACGTGGGAATGCGTTAATTATCTCTGGCGAAGAAAAAAAATCTTGTCGGCATGAGTTAATTATCATGTGCACGCATTATTATCTCGTGGGCACGCGTTAGTCATTGTGTGGGCACGCGTTCTCGTGACCACGTGATAATATTTTTTATTATTCCATGTCACCAGATGTGCTTCGTAGAAACATTACCACTGAAGTGGAAAATTTAAAAAAAAGTTTGGTAATCACAACTACACATATACGTTTATTTTTACATTTCTTTATCCTTCTGTTTACTGAGGTCATCAGCTGCTGAAAAGTAGTGAAGAAAGTAATAAACATGCTGATTAAAGCTTTTTTTAATTCATAGAGTTTCTCATAAAAATAACAGAAACAAGAATGAATTTTGTTTAGGTAGCTTTAACTTAAATGTTGGAGAAATAAGAGATATAATGTGATGTCATCTCATGCATTACCTCAGCCAGATTTCCACATATTGAACTAAAACTTGGTCTAGTTGTTGCTGAAAGTCATTACAACCCAAAATCTAAGCACTAAACACCGTTCACTAAATTTTGATGACGGTAAGTGTTGGATTTAACCTGTTTGTTGAAGCAGTGGATTGATTTTAATATAACTGTCAGAACTAAGAATGGATTTCACATGGGTGCCACAGCCAATCAAACATAACCAACACAGAAATGGTTAAAATACAGTCAGTTTTACAAATGTTCAGCAAAAAAATTTGATCTGGTAATAGCTGAGTCATAACCCAACCCTAACACTTTGAGCAGTAAACATTGCACAACATCTTTCCTTCAAACATCTACATTTAATATGGATTTCAACCTTTTTGTTTGAAAAATATTTTTCATAAATCAGGAATCAACCTGGTTCTTTTCATGCAACATGTTTTGCATGGTCAGAACTGATAATGCTGGGTCTGAAGACATTTCTGCATCAGCTGCCTCCTGGAGAACAGTTCGTATTCCTCTGACTCACTTTTATTTTTTGCATTTGCTTTTTCTTTTTTTTGTGTTTACTTCTCTGTTGCAGTGGCAAATTGTCTGAACTGAATGATTCTATTAAAGTTTTAAGGTGTTTTTTTTCTTTTTTTTTTGTGTTTACTTCTCTGTTGCAGTGGCAAATTGTCTGAACTGAATGATTCTATTAAAGTTTTAAGGTGTGTTTCATACTGACTTAGTGGGTTTTAAAACCAAATTCACCTCAGAAAATTTGAATGCTGAATGATTTTGCTGATTTTTATAAAGCTAAATTGCAAAAGTGTGAATAACAAAACAGAGAGCAAAGATTAAAACGGTAGCTAGATATTAAAATTAAAAACAATTGTTTGAAGCTAAAGCTAATAAATTATTTTTTACAAAGGAGCTAAAATGTAAATGTATGTAAAAAGCTGTGTGTAAAAAAGTATGTAAAAAGTTAAAAGCTCATATTGACACAACAGCTAAAAGCTAGAGTTAACAAAACATTAGCTAAAAATAATTTTTTATAAAACCAAATCCAAAAGCTATAGTCAGTAATCTAGTATTTAAAAGTTCAAACCAACAGTTAGAAGCCTAAATCAGCAAAACAGCAGCTAAAACCTAATATTAGCAAATCAAAAAGTTACAAGATAAAATCAGCTACAAAAAAAATCATATTTTGTTTCAACAAACAAAATAAATGTTTTTAAGCATTATAGCTAGCTAAGATCTTGGCAGCCATGTCCTAAAGCAGCTGAACCTGAATGGTTTGCACTCAGAACATGTTTGGGATCAGCCTCAGCTACTACAACACCCAGTTTTAGGTCAACAGCTGTGAAAATTGAGTTTTTAGACATGTTTGTGTTTTTAATACTTGACTTGCTGCAGCAGCCATCTTGAATCCAACTSGCTCCAAATGTTAATCAGATGTTGATGTGCATCTAAAGAGGATTTTTGACAAGTTGCGATAAAGTTCATCAACTCTGAGCTGCAGTCTGACAACAGACACACACCACCACAAGAAAAACACATTATCACCCACCTTTCACCTTTTAGTGGATCACAATAACTAAACCAAACTGAAGCTAAAGCTGCACAGCTACATTCAGCTGCAGCATTAAACTGTGTTCACAAACTCTCCAGCAGCATGTGACACACAGTTAAATGAATTGTCCCTCTGCAGTCAGCTGAGTTATATTACGTACTCTTGTCACCTAAAACACCTGAATCCAACAGTGAACATGTTCTGTTAGAAAATCACTTCTGCACTTTGTTCAGCCACCACTTGCAAACAGCAGAGCTACTGTTCCTGAATGTAATCCAGCCAATGATTACATTGCACTAAAGTCATTTAGAAAACGGTTCAGTTTACAGAAACATAATTTGTAGGAGACAAAGTTGCACAATGAGGACACAAAATGTGAATTGCTTACCTGTGATGATTGCACCTTGCCAGAGACCAATTCCCTGTGAAGTTTTTTTTTTTTTTTTTCTGGAAAATGTTCAGTACGTGTCACAGCTTTTATAAGAGTTCAGAATATAATATATAATATTTAATGCAGCGTGGGCAGAGCTGCCCTCATTTTAGGAGAAATGTCACCCAGGCTTTACATTCTGTCAAACAGACCGTCTCTCACTCCAACATGAAATCTGAAATGTCAGGCTGACATATGGTTTCAATCAACGAACWATAATGTTTTATTCTTGTGCTTTTGTTGAATTGCAAACGGAACCGTTTTCACAGCTTACTGTGCTCAATGAACAACATTCAGTTTACATCTCAGAGTCACATGATCTGTGTTTTCTCTCAGGTTGGACACCACTATCTTTGTTAGTTTATTGGGATGTTGTTTGATTCCTGTAAGGCTCAACCAAAATGTGTCATGTTAGGGGTTAAACTGGACTGTTGTTTAGAGAAAAAAAAAAAAAACTAAACTAAAGCAATCTACAATGATTTCCAATAATGCCTGAAAAACTTTCTAGATTTGAGCCGCTTTAGAAGGTCAGGTCTTAAGATCAAGACCGGTCTCAAGTACTACAAAACTATAAT
>NW_013952668.1:336094-341143 GCF_001266775.1 Austrofundulus limnaeus
CAAATTGAACAATAGGGTTGTGGGGGAGAAACATCGAAGTGAGGACAATAAAACAGACATATTTTGAAGATCTGAGTTAACAGTTGTACGCTAATTTGAAAAGATGTGGTACAATACAGGTATTGTACAGATAATGTACATGTAATTGTACAGATCATACACAGGTACTGTGTAGGTAATGTACAGGTATGGGCGGATGTGGCGGAGTGGTTAGGGGAGTCGTCCTGGAACCGGARGGTCGCCGGCTTGATCCCCCGTCCAGCCGTTTCATTCGTWGTGTYTTTGAGCAAGACACTTCACCCGCCTTGCCTACTGATGGTGGTCAGAGGGTCCGGTGGCGCCGGTGCATGGCAGCCTCACCTCTCAGTGTGCCCCAGGGCAGCTGTGGCTGTAGCTTACTGCCATCAGTGTGTGAATGTGTGTGTGTGCATGGGTGAATGCCTGAAATGTAAAGCGCCTTGGGGTCCACGTGGACTTAAGGTGCTWTATAAGTTCAAGCCATTTACCATTTATTGTACAGATAATATATGGGTATTGTGCATGTGTTGCACAGATAAATTACAGATAAAGTGSAGGTATAATACAGATAACCACTGTTTTTTTCTGTCCATAGACAGTATTGAAGATTACATCCAGACTACAACATCTAACGTGGAATCAGCCAACCAGGAGCTGGCGAAAGCCAGCCAGTATCAGGTAAGCAGTGAGCTGTGCTGCACGCTGGTTTGTTCCTCACCTTGATTGCATTGTACAGAACTGATCTGCTGCTAATACACTCTGAGGCTTAGCTTCATCAYCCATGCAAATACATTCTTAGCTAACCAGATTACACAGTTTTATCATGTCCCTCACAAACATAGAAATGATGTAAGTTTGTGTCATTTTTTAGCTTCTTCCTTCAATTAAACTAATAGTTTGTAGACTCAGGAAAAAATAAAAACACTATCAAAACTGAACAAATAACTTATGTAAATGTTTTTGCAAGTATTTAATCTGAAATAAAAAATACTTTAAATTGTATTTTTGTGTGTGTGTGTAGAATTAGAAAGTCTGTTTTAATGGTTTGACAACCTCAATGCAGACTTGAACCTTCCTAAAAGATTTATAATAATAATAATAATAATAATAATAATAATAATAATAATAATAATAATAATAATAATAATACCAATCTCATATTTTAAACCTTTTCTCATGTTCAAACGTTTAACAATCTGATATATAAATAATTAAATATGACACTTTTCAGTTTTAGTTTTAGAGTTTTTAAATTAGATTCTGTGATGGTGTTAGTTAAAATCCATAARTTGAAGTTTAGCTAAGTAACATTAAGTTTAGTTCTGCACTGACCTTGATTTGAGGAGCAGGAGACGGTGAACAGTGTTCCTCTTCTAAAACACAACAAAATCACATAAGTTCAACAAATACAGCAAAATATTGACATGTTCTTGACTCTATAAGCTTCAAAATAATTTTTGTTGTTCCCAGTTTTTTAGCAGTAGTAACTGTGTTTCATCTCAACATGGGCAGGTATGAGATGGTTGGTTATTATCATGCAGCATGCTGTACTACAGTATTACAGTTTTGAGGGCAGAAAAAAAAGCAGAGGAAATAAATTAGTTATTGACGTTGCAGATTATGTTGACTAATTGTTGCAGCCCTAGTTTGCTTTAGATGTTTATTTTATATGGGACTAATTTCGTGTGGAAAAAAAGTCAAACCCCTGACTGATTGTCTCCATTTTATTGTGATCACACTGTAAGCAACTGCTGCTAAAACCTAAATACAATCTATTTTTTTTTCCTTTTCCTAGCTGAATATTCCAGCTCACAGCAYATAGTATATGATGCCCAGGGCTCTGCTCTTTGCTCTGAGTGTAATTCTGTCAGAGACTCAGTTGTTCAGAGTTCTGTGTGTTTTGATTCTGTGTAGGCCTCTAGCTATGGTAAATAATGTGTTGGATAAAATGTCACTGGGTTAATAAAGTATACAACTTTATACATGACTTACAAATCTTCAGAGCTAATCCAGCCACCTTTAAACACTTTCATGGTTTAGGCTTTTTGACTTAAAAAAAATGAATCTATATTCAAACTGTTTCAGTCTAAAAGCTTCTGATTTTAGTTTATCTCTGTCATTGTTGCCGGGGTGGGGTGGGGGTTGGGGGGTGCAGATGTACAGAACAGAGCAGGATGAAAGGCACTCAGGTCTTTTAGAATTAGAAATGTTTTTCCTACTATGACCTTTGAAGGGCTCAGTAAAAAGCAGAACTTCCTGACCAGGTTTGGTGAAAATGGTCAAATGTTAACAAATACTGAGTCTTAAAAATGGAAAAAAAAAATCTTTAATAAGAGCTAGACTCTTCCTGTCTCTTGCCTGGACTGCAGGACTCCCTCCGTCCTCCTGCTCTACTTGCAAAGGAACAAATGAGCGACAGCAACAGCTTTCCCATTAATTGTCATTTCATTATCTGAAGGAGAGTTGAGGCATGACGGMGCTCACACAGAGCAATTTAGCTCTCCACCAATCCAGACGTCCGCTGGCTGTGGAGAGGCAGAGCTGCAGGATGGTAGAAAATAAAAAAAATAATAAGATCGACATAAAGTCAGAGACAAATGGCCACACTCTGATCTGTAAAATGAACAAATAAAAACTTTATCTCTTAGCAATAAAATTATGTCATGTAAGATTTCACATGAAGCAGTGGAATTTTCAAAATAACGTCACAGTTTAACAACTCTTTAGACTCTCAATAATACCATCAAATGTCCCTCCTACTTTTGTCTCAGGGGTTTTCCTGTGCTGAACTAAAACCAATAAAGTCCTCTCATCTGCAGAACTGAAAAGCAGCAGAACTCCATTCTGTGGAAGAAACTTAAAGAACAGATTATGAAGGTTTAACTCCATCAATAACAGAAACATTACCTGGCAAAAATTAAACAAAAATCAAGTTTTCTTTAGTTTTTAGATTTGTTGTTGTTTGTAAATTCCATTGCCATTTCTGTTGTTCTGACCTGAGTTGGAGATCATGCCTCTCAAATGTAAATGAGTGGAATACTTGAAATTACTTTAATCAAGTATGTTACAAAAGGCATCAAGCATCCCAGATCTGTCAGAAAAGTGCTTCTGTTTGCACCAAAATTAAGAACAACAGTTTTATCTTCATTAAAATTTACAAAGATTAAAGTCACCCAGGCTTTTGTCTCGGTGAGGCAGTCAGACTGTGGTTTCAGTGAGACGGATTGATTGAGCTTCAGCTAAAAAGGTAAGTCTGTTCAACCAAACAATCAAAAACTTTAAGAAACGAGGTGAAACATCATTTGAAAAACTTTGCTGTTTCAGCTTTAACAGGATACCTGCACACACCTGCACTTTATCTTTTCCCACATTTGTTTAGATTTTCTACTCTCTAGTCTGATAGAACAAGTGGTTTCATTTAAACAAGGTTCAGACTTTGGTTYGAGTCTCACAGTCCTAAAAATAGCAACACCAAGAATTTGGACATAGGATAAAAGTTAGAGGTGATATCCTCAGTATAAAACCAGTGGCACATCTTAAAACCTTATTAAAAAACACTATACAAGTGTTAAGCAGCTGATGAGTTCAAAACATGAGGGCATGCCAGTGTAAGAAAATTTGTATTCAATAAACTGAAGTCAAGATAATAAACACAGATGTTAAATARAGTTATTTGTAGGAGGAATGAAGACCATACAACACCAGAATCTGGAATCTGAGGGGAGTTTTATTGCTGCTGTCTGCAGACAGGAAACCCACACTGGACATAAAACCTTAAGTTTACGTTTTTATACAGCTTCTTCAATGCCTTCGGTCGCCCCCTGCTGGCCTACGGCTGAGTCACAGGCATTGAGACAAAATTCTCATCTAATGTATTTCAAGTGGTTATTTATGTGTTGAAAAAATGTTTCGGACATGTAACTAGACCTATTTCAATCAAGACATAATCGATTAAACACTGTCAATATTTCAAAGAGGAAAACTTAAGAATATAGTGTCGTGCTTCTAAAATCAGTACTAACCTACCTAACACTAAATTTCTTCACACCAGGATCAAAGTTTTAAAATCAGAACAGAGATCAGAAAACACAGAATCTCATTTTCAGTCRTTTTAAAACCAGTAAACTAAAAGACAGGGTCCAGAGTGTGTTTGTGTTCTTGTGTCAGACCCGACTGACCGCTGAGGCCGTAAACACCACCTGATGTTGGTTCTCCTCACACACCACCAGGCAGGTAAAAGTTATGGTTTTCTCTCTGGCCACTCTGCAGCTTAAAAATAAATCRTCTGTAAATCATTGTCTGCAGAACAACCACCTGCTGTCATTAATTGTTTTATYGCACCTTATCTGGGCTCAGTGGACCTCAGAGAACCCCGATGGGTCGTGGGGTTCTGGATGGGTGATAATTGCAAATGAAACAGATGTTCTAGTAAATCAGGAAGTAAAAGTTGCAGCTATTTTGAGAAGGTAAGCAGCTGTACTCATCACTCAGTTCATCAACAACACAACAGTTGTTGGATCTCTGTGCTCATGTCATTGTAACCTAATCCTAAATCAGTAAAATGTTTCACAGATAACATCCTGAGCAGTATAATGAAAAACATAGAGAAACCTGTGTTTATTGACTAGATCTACATCCTGTCAGCTTCTGATGGTTTAAATCCATGAGGCCAAACAGACACCTGACTTTTTACACAGTATTTTATAACTTAAAATTAAAAATGTAATATGCACTAAGTTTTTTTTCTTTTTCATTTTTTGCCACTTCAGTAGAAAACAAAACTGGATGTTAGTTTCTTAATTTCTGCTTCACCAGTGGCTTTTTAAAATACTATAGTAAAGAAGAAAAAGAAAAAGTTGAAGAGATGCAACAGGTTCCATTAAACCATGTTTCTTACTGTGCAGCAACTATTGTAGTCCGATATAAAAGGAAGCAGATGAAGCCCACACAGACCGCTTTAAAGAGTAACTTACCCCAAAATTAACTTTTTTTAGCTGATAAACTGTCTAGAATGTGTCTAAAATGTTATAT
>NW_013952668.1:341241-343013 GCF_001266775.1 Austrofundulus limnaeus
GCTGCGCTGCTCGTAGATGCTCGTCCACATAGACTTTGCATGTAAACTGGCTGCTTTGGCTGCTCCAAACGCGTTTGGTGTGTACCCGGCATCAGACACGCCCCTGCAGCAGTCAGAGGGTGGAACAGCTAGCAAGCTTAGCATGATCGTCTGTTGACCTGGGTGGAGAGCTGACTGCTGCGCTGCTCTCTCTCTCTCTCCCTCTCTCTCCACACACACACACACACACTCCAGCAGTATTCCTGCACAGCGGGAGGGGAGGAGGGGAAAAAAGGCAGAAACACAGCGGGGCAGCTGCAACCCTAACGGACCAAACTTCAGTCAAACAAGASCYAACACTTTTATTCCTGATTTAAACTAGTGATCTTGAGAGCAGATGCAGCTGTATGCTTTAAATTTTTTATGTCAGGCTGAGCGCTCCACTCTGTCCTGTGAGGCGGACAGCTCAGCCGAGGCTGTCAGGCTTTCTCGTCCTGGCCACACCTCCGCTCTCTAACCCCGCCTCCCCTCCCCTACCCACTTTGATGCATTTTTCAAATTTCGCCTTGGGGCGGAGTTATCTTTTCACAGGGGGGTAAGATAGACTTTAAAGAGTGGAATGTTCCCTTTAAATGATCAGAGTATTTGAGTGTGGCAGTTTGTGTTTGACATCATTTTATGATTAACCTGGAATTGATAAGTCAGTCACTGTTTCTGCTGGTGGAGCTTCTCATTCTGTTTTAATGATTTAAACAGTCATTTCAAATTTTGTTAACTGAATCTTCTGTCACATTTTAGTTGTAAAATTACACAAACCATTTATTTATAAAGCGTCTCTTGATCTGTGAAGAATATGGAAATAAACTCCTTTAACTCTACAGTTAATTATTCTTTAAGTGTTTATGTGAAACTAAGAGTCCTCAAGTAATTTAAGAGCAGAGCTAATGCTAACATCTGCGCTAACCTGACTTCCAGAATTATATCTCAGGGTTTTTAAAGAATTTGGACTCAGAAAGAGGCAATCTCAAAAATAAATTGTGAGGTGCAAGCAGTGAGTGACCCAGAGCACAGGCAAAAATCTCAAAAAAAAAAAAAAAAAGCAAACGGCTTTATATAACAAAAGAGTCTGGCGAGGCAGCTCAAAAAATACTCACAAGACTCTACTATGGAGAAATGAACACAAGAACACCACACTGGCTGGTGTTAACAGCACAATGATCTGACGCAGACTGAACACAACACACCAAATATGAAGGGAAACTAATGAGACAAATGGAAAACACCTGGGGGAGACACAAGAGGAAACAGGTGAGCAGGGGCGGGGCTGGAGGAATGACAGCAGGRCACAGACACACAGGGAAACACAGAAAACACTGGACAACTAAAGGCAGAAAAGACACAAACCATGACATAAATAATAATAAATACTTAAAACAGGAGCACAACAATCAAATGGAGAACAAACCTGAACATGGTCAATGTAGAACTGAGAAACTAGTGCAAAGAAACAACATAAAGAGACACTAATGTACAGACATGACCCAACTGTGAGGAGACAAGCTGGATGGAGAGGAACTGATAAGTAGTTAATACAGACACATGACCTATGTTTACATGCACAAAACTATTTGATCAGACTGAAATGTATTTTTTGATCAGATTGAAATAATCCAAATGTATTGTTTATATTTGCACAAAATGAATTAATCTGATCATGACAAGTTTTTACAGTGGTTTGCAAAAGTATTCATACCCCTTGAACTTTTCCATATTTTGTCACATTACAACCACAA
>NW_013952668.1:343814-345127 GCF_001266775.1 Austrofundulus limnaeus
CTTTTAACTCCACACAGAATATAAACTGGCTCCACACACTCACGGTGCTTCTGCTGCGGTCAGAGTCCGGGTGTAAAGTAAAGTAACGTTCAAGAGACGCCCGTTTCAGAACCTTTCCACATGGTGCATTCAGTGACATCCAGTAAATACCAGTACTCTCAGAAATGAACAATCTAACTAAAACATACACCCAAAATAAAGTGTGGGGTGTCTTTGTACAGTCAAATACACAAAAACAGTAACACAACTAATAATCTCATTTGAACAATGTCTGTATTTCTCACATAAAGCGCTGGTCAATATATATATTTAAGTTCAAAAGTGCACATGCTCAATTAAACTTATATGTGGTCACAAAACATAGTGGATTTAGATGGCTGTCTCCCTTTACTTTAGACAAAATTAACGATCGGATTTGAAACATTATTTGCGATTACCGGTACTCAATTGTAAATTTAGAAAGCGCAAAATCCGCACATCATATGAAGAAATTAGTAAAACCCCTAAAGCGCAAAGGAGGAATTTAGGTCCGCAATTAGAGCATTTGTGCTTTAGGGGACTAGTGCCCACCACTGCTGACTAGTTTCACTTCCCTGATGTATTAGCATCTACTGTAGCTAGGCAGGTTGACATCCAGCACACATGCACATTCAGGTCAGTTTTCCACAACCAGAATAAAATGATCAGAATAAGTGTCAACATGCACAAGCCAGCTCTCTCATTCAGATTACAATTTCATTCTGATTGAGCTGAATCAGATAAGAATATTCTGGTTGAGTCATTTACATGATGCACTTTATTCAAACCGGACATGTACTCCATTACTTATGTCCATGTAAACATGCACTGACACATAAAGACAGGAAAATCACAAATCTCCATGTTAAAATTGTTTGTTTTTTGGTTATTATTTGTTTCCTCTTGTGGCATTATTGTCTTTGTTTTATTCTTATTGTTTAATCATGAGCTCTGAACTCCAGTCAGGTCTGCAGATCTCTGTTGTTCTGGGTTCTTTGGGGACCTCCTGGTTGAACATTTGTTGTGTTTTTAGAGTCAGTAAAGTCATCATGTCACWGTTGGGAAAGTTCACCACTGTTCCAAGTTCACAGTCAGAATCAGAATGTCTTTATGGTCATGCAACAAGTAAAATGAAATGAGATGTTTCAACAATAATAAATAAACGAGTTAAAACGTATTTAGAAGGAAACCATGAAATGACTGGACGGTCATACAGCACAAGTTTTCTCCAGTTACTTAGATGCATCAGGACATATACGAGTGTATAGCTTTTTTCCCCTTAATAGATCAAATTG
>NW_013952668.1:346149-348656 GCF_001266775.1 Austrofundulus limnaeus
ATATAAATATGCTAATGCTTTTAGATCAGTAACTTATTACTTACATCTTTTTTAGTTTTAAAAATAAAAATAAAAACTGTGAATAATCTGTGAGACTCTATGCTGACAATTTGATGAAGATGACTCACAGCCGCTGCTGATGACAAGCTGTGGTGGCCATCTTGAATCAGCTTGACTCCAAGGCTGTGTCTCATTTCGTAGCTTGCAGCTCCATGTAGACCTTGGCCCACGTGTAGGGTGTGGCCAACGTGGGCCGTGTTGGCTGTATAAATGGCTGCAAAACGAGATGGTCTTTGGTGCATTTTATATCACGCTTTCAGTTGATTTTTCAAGGTATAACTTCATAAAATTCAGTTTTAATAGAAAACGTTACAAGTAAATAAATTAAAAGCAAAAAAAATTGAGTTGAGCTCCAGTATCAGTACTTGTAACTGCATTAACATCTTATTGCAACAAAGGTTCCATCAGCTACGTTGCATAGCTTACATTTGTAAACTAATTATTTGCTCCGTGATAAATTTCCAAACCCTCTAAACTCCACTTAAAATTTAAAATTTGTCTTGGTTTTTTTCCGTTGCTGACGGTGTAATGGATTCTGGAATACTGTCGGCCATGTAAGATACTTAAATGCAGCCTAAGTTTTTGGGTTTTGTCGGCCGCTTGAGTAGGTGCCTAAAATTTGGGACAGCCTATGGTRYRAGGCAGTGATGTAAGCGGACAACAAGTGAGGCTGATGTCAGCTGCAACCTATGAATTGAGACGCAGCCCAAAATTCAGTTACTTGTAGCTCCACAGTCCATTGGTTCATGAGATTTGTTGTCAACAAACAAATTTGCCACAATTATTGGGTTTCAGGACACTTCTGACACAGAATCATTGAAGTGTCTGTTATAAATTCTAAAGTAAGCCATTTAGTTGAGTAAGTCATCTTTGTCTTTGCTTTGCCATTGTTGCTTACTGTAGCTGTGGTGGCCATCTTGAATGTGGTTCAGTGCAAAAGCTGAACATTTTCCAAAATCAAAAGTTGTCACTGGTTCACAAGTTATTTTTTTAACAATACAGACAAACACACAGGACAAAAACAAAACCATAAAACATAAATTACAATAAAAATATAAAACACTCCAGACACTAAAACCTCAAAGGCATTTTAAAATTATATTTATGGTAAATGATTTATTATTGCAGCCTGGCTGTTAAAATTATATGAACAAACTATTCCCAGCAGCTTTAGGAATTTATTTTTTTTTTCTATTTGAAGGGATAACAACTTCAGTWTCCATATGAACACTTTTTCATGATTTATAGTCAAGCAAAACAAGTTACTCTGTGCTGTTTTAAAATGATAATAGGCAGAGAAAGGACAAWCAGGATGTGGGTAAAGGTTCAAATAGAAGAAAAATAAAGGTATAAAACAGTAAAATAAGAAGCAGTTTGTATGCAGCAGTAACAGTAGACTCAGGGGGATCGTTTCCTCTCCCTGACAGAGGTTATTGATGGAGGTAAAAGACTCCACAGAGGTATCTTACCTGCGCTGGGTGATGGAGCGTGGATTAACACGTAGGCGTTCTGGATTGTTGGAAAGGCATTCGAACAGGATTGCCTGTGCTCTGGTAGAGTCAGACACTAGTTTCACTTTCATCATTTTCTTGTTGCATCCAAACYGGTCCAAGCTTCAGCTGTTGGCTTCAGATTTAACTCTGAACAGTTTATAGTTGACTTTATGACTGTAAGGCATTAATGTGGCAAACTTAGGCTGCCATTTTTTAAAGGCAAGCTTTTTCCTGGCAACCCGTTCAAACAAGCAGTACTTAATCATTTTATTTGTTTATTTTTAATTGTCCTGTCATAAACTTTAACATCCAGTATGCTAATTAAAAGCTATAAAATTGAGATGGAGCCTTTTTCCTTTCAGTAAATTATCTGGGTGTTGAATAGTCTGACCTTCATCTGCAAGATTCTCGAATGTCTGAAACATTTTGAACTTGTGAAAAATCCTCCTGACTTTAGCACGATACCCTGTCCAAATTGATTTGCAGCATCATATTTATTTGTGAGGGAGAAAGCAAAATATAAAAACAACATCAAGTGTGACACAGGTTGGATAAATATTTTGATCAGTTGTGTCAAATGCAGCACTRAGATCTGGACACAAGTCYGTTATCYGACAGGACAGGTATAGACATAGGTTCACTGTCTAACAGGACAGGTATGGGCACTAGTTCACTTTCTAACAGAACAAGGGAGGACATAATGTCAGATTCTGATTGTCTACTGTCTCTAAAACAAAACATATATTTTTCTATCCTTGCACAATTCTTTATATTATATATTTTTTTATTAGTAGTAGTCGTATCATGGCTAGTCAGTGTTAATTTCGTTTTTTGTGTACTGTCTATAGTTTGTAAAGTAACTAGTGTGTGAACAGCATGGATGCTGCTGTGACACCTGAATTTCCCCTCGGCGGGACAATAAAGGCTATTCTATTCTATTCTATTCTATTCTAT
>NW_013952668.1:348709-352936 GCF_001266775.1 Austrofundulus limnaeus
TGGGTCACTGGTGCCCATATCCAGCAGTCACAGTGCGAGGGGCGGGGTACACCCTGGACAGGTTGCAAGTCCATCGCAGGGCCACACATAGAGACAAACGAGACAAACAACCATTCACTCTCTCACTCACACCTAGAGGCAATTTAGAGTTATCAATTAACCTAACAGTCATGTTTTTGGTCTGTGGGAGGAAGCCGGAGTACCCGGAGAGAACCCACGCATGCACGGAAAGAACATGCAAACTCTACCCAGAAAGGTCCCCGGACCGGGATTTGAACCGGTGACCTTCTTGCTGAGGGGCGTCAGCTCTACCAACTGAGCCACCGTGCCACCCTCATATCATGGCTAGTCAGTGTTATTTTTTTGTTTTGTGTGCACTATCTATAGTTTGTAACTGCAGGACCTGGAGAGAGAATGGTCAAAAAATACAATTTTGAGCCAAGTTTTAAGACAGAGAAAGAAGATAGGCCTGTCTGGACTAACCTCTCTACGACGGACATGTCTCCCAAACATTTCTACTTTTTTACAGATGGATCTCTTCTGAAGGAATTAGTCGGTGCATGGGGTGCTTATTTTGCACAACCATAGTAAGAGAGAGCATAAATACCCACTAGGTTGTTTTGCAATTGTATCTCAAGCTGAGATATATGCAATCCACCAGTGTGTGGCATCTCTCAAAGACCTTCAGTGTGCACAGAAGGAAAGATTCATCCTAACAGATAGCCAACCTGCTGTTGGAGCTCTCAGAGGGCCACACTTTTCATCATTACTGGCTTGGGAGTGTGCCGAAGCAGTCAACCAACTGGGGAGAGAAAACAGTGTTACCGTTAAATGGGTACCAGGACATACTGGCATTAATGGTAACGAGAGAGCTGACTACCTCACAAAAGCTGACAGTCAGGCTCACTTCAAAGGACCAGAGCCTGTTGTAGATACCTCAACAACAGTCTGTAGGACTGCCCAACAGGTCTGAATTAGATGTCAACACTCAATCCACTGGAGGGAGCTGATGGACTGTAGACAGGCACAGGAACTGATTAACGACCCAAATCTAAGGTTTGGGAAAGCTCTCATCTCCCTATCAAGGACAACTCTAAGCACACTGGTTGGAGTCCTAACTGGGCACACTCTGCTCAACCGCCACAAAATGGTGATGGGACTCCATGACGATGTTCTGTATGATGCCTGTGGCATTGAATTAGAGACCTCTTTGCACTACTTAGGCCACTGATTGGCAATGAGTGGTCAAAGGAAAATAATTATTGGGGACCCCTTCATGGATCCTGAGAAGCTCAGAACACTGAGTGTTTCTAACCTTGTGTCCTTCATCCGAGGGACGAGAAGGTTTGAATGAAGGCCAGTGTCTTTTTGGGGAGAGCAATGGGCCCACTTAGGAAGCCTCCACTCATATGAATTTTACATCCATCCCCACTCATCATACCATACCAACTAGTATGTGAACCTCTGTACAGATGCTGCTGTGACACCTGAATTTCCCCTCTGCGGGACAATAAAGGCTATTCTATTCTATTCTATTCTATTCTATTCTATTCTATTCTATTCTATTCTATAATTCCACTGTCTCACAGAACAAGTGGACGTATGTCCACTGTATAACAGAACAAGTGTGGACACAAGTCCACTGTCTGACAGGATAGGTATATACTGTAGGTATGGACACAAAATAAGTGGACAAGTAAGGCTGTTTCTGTAGAAAGACCTGACTGATACACATGCTGTSTAGAAYGTAAAGGTGAYAGCATTAAAATACCATCCCTTGCATGTCWATCTATTAACCTCTCCATTCCCTTTAGCAAGAAAGATGTTAAACTTATTGGTCTGAATGATTTGCTTTTTTATATGGTGGATTGACAAGCTTTGTTGTCCTCCACTCAACTGGTTCCATTTTGGATAAGAAAAGAAAGACTGAGGGACAAAAACTCAAAAGAATTATATTTAATAATTGGTTTAGTATTAATCAGTAATCCCGACTGATAAACAGCAGCCACTCCTCCACCTGTTGTTCTAGGAGCATGATAACATGTAATTAGCAGGAGTAGAAAAATAATGGAACAATCCTGAGGATTATTCTGAAAATGTTTCTTTYAATGAACTGTTAGAATTATTTTTTAATAAAATGTTTGTCTTGATGGGGTTTTCTTAATTTAAATGGATTATAGGATATTGTCATTTTATCTGGCTAAATATTTGACTTGTTTTGAGCAGTTGGACAGTGGCTGTGGTTCAATGTTATCTATAATATCCCACAGAACAATATGTTGAATTAGGTTTACCTTGAGTTAATAATTAAGTAAATGACTTTAAAAAACGAGCAGCTGAATCACAGTGGGGYTTGTTTTACTTGTATTTGCTCTGACACAGAGCTCTGAAGTTATTAATCATTGCCTGCTCTTTTATTTCCCTTATATCGTGTCTGTTAGGTAATCAAGGCTATTAAAAGTTAACTCAACATTAAAAAATGACAAATGACTTTGAACCACTTTAATGTTAAAATGATAAAATAGTTCAGATCAGAATGTGTTGACAGTGTCTTTAAACCTGAGCAGAGCTGCTAATGTGCTGCTTGTTGCTCACTGACTACCCTCTGTGTGAAGCTGCACAGAGCGAGAGGAGCAGAGATGATCACTTGAAGTCAAATCACTCTGAATTAATTCAAAACAACAAAAACGAAGAGTTCCTTGAAGACCTCTGTCAGTTTAAGAAAAAAGCCTACAGAGATGGGGACTGGGTTCTGTAGAGGTGGGTCAGAAGGTCAGAAATCAGAGCAGAAACATCGGTGAAAAGCTGAAAAACAAAGTTTCTGCCAACAATTCTGTGCTGCAGAACATCACCAGCTACAGATGATCCTCCCTTCTTCCTGTTACAAACAGTCCTGGCAGGAAACCTCAATCTCTTTCCTGCAGGTTTGACACCTTCTCACTCATCCCCCACCTCAATTCATCACCAACAACAACATTCACACCTCGCGTCCCCCACATCATACTCAAGAACTCAGGCCTCACTCAAAATACACAAACAAAAAAAATGACAATAAACCAGAAAAAAATAACTGAGCTTTTATTGTGCAGCTGAAAACATTTCCCCTCCTATCCAAGGAGCTTTCTCTGTTTTAAACTGAAGAGCRGAGTTCTGAGCTAGAGTCACCTGCAGATTAAACCATACCCCTCACAGAGGAGGGTTATGAGGAGGGCTGAGCAATAAAATGATAATGATATATCTCAAGATAGACACGTGGTCAATACTAATAGAAAATACTGTACACTCGATAGAACATTGATGATTTAACTTAAGTAAGTTTATAACCTCCTCTATCCAAGCCAGTGGAATTTATTCTTTGTTTGTCTTTTTCTGGCTTCAAAAAATAACTGCGGTCACCACCTGACTGCGCACAAAGTTTACGGAATTTATGAAGGGGGAAAATTACAAGTTACGAACCTGAAACAACAAACATCAACAGCTTCTGAAGCTAACCAGCCCCTAAATCCTGGCTAAGTAAGGTTAGTGGGATCAAACTCGCTCACTCTTTGGTAAGCTAGCAACGAACTGTTGAGTAACACGTGCATCAGCAGTTTTATGTTTCACCATACCTCATAACTGTATGAAAATTTTAAAAAAGAACAACGTGGAGTGAAAGGAAAAACGGCACCAGACGAAGTTGTGGATAAAGGAGAAAAAATGTGTCACCATCAGCCTTTTTTCTCCTTGTCCTTATTTCAAATGGGTAAAAAAAACCTGATCAATAATTATCAATATGGATCGGTATGAAATGCTTATATCGTGATACAATTTTCAGCCATATCGCCCAGCCCTAGTCATCAGGGTCTTTGTTAGCCTCTCTCACAAACAGATGTTTTGGTCACACGCATGAATGTGTGAATTAGGGCTTCAGTATCACCGCTCATCAGTCGACAAGATGACGCGCAGTCACAACGATGTTCGGTGTTCATTTTCGCACACACCTGCCATAGCCCCTGAGACACACTGTGCTGAGCTCCTGGGAAACCCCTCGTCACTGCGCACAGTGCAGAAAAAAATGTCAGAGACCCATCACCCAGCGTTATTTAGCCACAAATCTGCCCTGGTTAAAGCTCCAAAGTATTTAATCGGTCACATTCCACCGAGCACAATGTCTGTTTTATCTCCATAAATGCCTTTGGCTGTTTGGCTATCCTTACAAATGTCTGCTTCCTGGTACAACAGTTGACT
>NW_013952668.1:356321-366168 GCF_001266775.1 Austrofundulus limnaeus
TTTCTTTGTATGTATGGATCACTTGGGTTGTTACCGACATCAGGTGAAAATTTCATGTCATTAGCACCTCTAGTAATAATTTTATTTAGAAAAATGGTGATGTGTTCAATACTTATTTTACCCACTGTATTTGTGTTAAGAGCGCCGTTATCCAACAGATATGTCCAACTTTGCGTGATTGACCAAACTGCTCGAGCAAAAGTTACGCGTGRCATTCAGTTTGTTTGTCCGTCACGCTATCCTACAACATTTCACTAGTAAAGTGTTCTGCCACATGTCCTGTTTTAATATAACGTAAGCGCCAAATATAAACACCTCCATCGCTAGTGAAGATGCACACGTTCAGCGTGAAGTCCAAACAGAACAGAACCGAACCGAGCCTGCTGCGCCACAGCGCGCACATGGTGTGAGATTCACTGTTTTGTTTGTCCCATTTTAAAGCAAAGATGAATCTCTGTTTAACGTTTAACTGCTCATCCTCACCAGGAGAACAGCACCATGTTCTCCAGGTGAGCGTGTTTCAAATGTTTCTGTAGTTTATCGATTTCATTTTCACTGCTTATTTATATTTAGAACCATACTGTTACAGAACTGTTCTGTGATAAATGTAATCCACTAAATGATCAAATATGTAGAATAAACAGTATTAAATGATTACATGAGCTTGAAAATTTAAATAACTGTTAAAATAAATCAATCTAACTAATAAAAAGTATGTTCGAGTTATTTTGTTCTGTGCAACAGTTATTTGCTATAATTTTTAAATAAATAATTGGGATTTATCTGGTTAAATAAAGGTCAATAAATAAATCTGTCAGTCCATCATTAGTRSTCTAACCAGTTTCAAACATCCATGTATCAGTTTTTCATAAGACAAACTGACAAAACTGACAAGTTATTTTCTTTATGTCACCAATGTTTGGCACAGAGTTAGTTTATGTTGTCATGTCAGTTTGTTATGAGTGGCCCTGTCATTAAATCAGGCAAAGAAATGTCTCCTAAATTCATTGTTGGTGGTTATTTTACCTGTTTACTGGGTAAAGTTTTAATGTTCTTAGTTTTAAACATGCAGTTGAGGCTCATCATTGCTTGGCACAATGGCATGTTCTGTTAAAAATAAAACTAAATCAAGAATAAACTATATAAACTTAAAATTATTCTCTAAGATCATTGTTTGTGATCAATTGTGTCATATCAATTTCATTATGATGGCTGTAGCAGTGAGTTTAAAAAACAAGATGATGCAACTAATTAAATGAAGAATCTGTCTCTAATTTAGTTATTAAATCAAGTGTTTTTATGTAGGTAAAAGTATGTTTAGGAACCTGTAAAATACACCAGAATGCAGGAAACTGCATCTACTAAATTCAAAATTTTCTGGGGGAGGACCCCCAGATCCCCCACTAGTGAGCACTTCACACACATTACAATATTTCTAGAGAGAATAAACCAACACAGACACCACCTGTGTACCTCTGTTGTATGAAAAGTATGAAAACCCCTAGCTGCGTTTTTTTTTTCTTTTTGGGTAGGAAGAATATTTTAGTCAAAATATTTTTTTTCGCGTTAACCCATGCTCCCACGAACTTCTGACAAGTCACACAATAAGTTCTAATGTGGACGTTCGGCCTGCAGGTTGCGACAAAGAAGATGCCGAAAAATCGACAATGCGAACAGAATGATGCAATTTTCTTTATGAAACTGCAGCAGATTTCTGCCCGATTTCGGAATTTCGGCTGCAGCATACTGCATGCTTTGGAGTGAAACTGACTGCATATCAGGCTCAGTGGATCACAGGTTTTAGAACGCCTCCTCTTCCGTTTAAGGTTTTGTCTCATTTGGCATAAATGTCTGTTCACATCCCTCTCAAAACATCTGTCTTCTGTTTAAAGGGCCCAACATACTCCATCCAAAGCCAAAAAAGTCCACTCCCTGAATTTGCACACCTTAGGCTGAAAAAATGACCTCTGACCTTTTAACACCCTGGACACTACTGACTTATCAAACCTCTCCCATCTGACATGATATAGAGAYGTCTGCAGACTGGGACCAGCTGCTATCAGACCAGTTTTATACCCTCAAGTTATCATCACTWTCAAGTCTATGTTTTTAAATTGACATCTTCACCTTATGAAAACACCTGTGGCACACTGTTTGTACACTGTCCACTATGTAAATATGTATTTGTATTGTTGTATACTACCTGAGACACCACCAGCTGGAGACAAAGTCTGTGTCTGTTCTTTAACTGCTTAATAATAATAAACTAATACAATAAAATATAATAAACTGCTTATAAATTTGATTTTGATTACAACTTTAACTATTTTAATAAGTCAGAATATGACTTATGACCCAGCTTATGTGCAACATAACAAATAACTAATAGACATTAGCTCAGATTTAAAGCCCTGTCAACACAGGAACAACATTTTGTATGTTTTTGTAATAACTTGGCATTCATGTAGAAACAACATTTTAGTGGCSTCTAAAAATGGTTTAGAACCTGGTTCCAGAGTGAGAAAATCCTTAAGCCTTAAACKTTTAACAATAACAACATCATAGTCTAACCTTCCTGCAAACTTACTGACGCTAATATTAACTTAWAACTAAGTAAACACATAATTAAGATTACATCGTGCATTTGTGTTGCAGACATCAGTTACTGAACGTCAGCTAAACATTTGTTTCCTGCATTATTTTAAAAAGCAGATAAGGCTGATGAATAATAGCATCACCCTGAGTAGAGCAGAAGAAATATCCCTTGATGTCACCAAATAATCAAAAGTGTTTTAATAAACTGTGAACGGCACTAACGCTAACATTACAGAAAAGATCAATGAGCATCAAGTACAGATTTAAAATACACAGAAAATGAAAGTAGTTAAAGGACCTACACTGAAGTTCAAAGAAAATACTCTGAAACCTTTGATCAAAACGAGGAAAAGCCTTCCCTCCATTTCTCGATGGAAATTGTTCCTGAAACTGTCCCTCATGTCTGAGGATCTGCCCCGGCATGACTCCCAGTCCTGTAATGACTCAACAGTTCCACTTCACCTTCAGCCCAAAGCCAGGATTTGATTTTGCTATTTTATTCCCAATCCTTACCTTTCTTCATGTTTACAGTTTGGAGCGTCCACACCACGTGTTCTCCACAGTTACTGGTGKATTTCTGCGGCAGCAGAGCTGCAAACACTTTGTAACGTTKTCTGTTTCTGTGTGGATGAAAACATTTGTAGAAACGGTGCTGGGATTACCAGGAGAACGTTTGTTTTGGACAGGGCCTGAAACTGACGCAGAACCAAAGCGAAGGTGTGAGAGAGCCGTATTTTATCTGGGAGGGTGTGCACCGTCCTCAGGCCCTGAAGCCTGAGTGTGTAGGACAACCGTCTGCAGGAGATTAAGCTGCTGATGATGAGAGCATCCCTTCTCTATCCCCCTTTGTCTTCTTTCCCCTTGTTCGGCTCTTAGCTTGTCCTGCAATCTGTAAAATTCYGGTTTCAAAAAGACTGAAACACTTTCTTTGTTAAACTAAGCCCTTTCTTGTTCCCAACTCTACCTTATTTATTTCTGTGTACTCCCAAAATAACAGCAGCGCAGGGGTATAAAAAGACAGGAAAGAATGTTTGGTGTATGGAGAGACYATATTGTTGGAGCACGGAGAGAGGAGAAGAGACTGGGGAAGAGGAAGAGAAAGTTTATAAGGCGTAGTTTAGGACGAAATGCGTGAGAGAAGCAGGGGAATCTGTGGTGGCCAGCTGCATGAGGGGAGATAGTGGAGAAAGGCTTTTAATTCTCAATCCCCACAGAGCCTTTGAAAATTACCAATCTTCTTATCACAGGCGCAGGGCTGCTTATGCAAATTGTTGTGGAGTGGAACGTTTAAACGGAAAATTACTAGACAGCATTTTTTTTCTTTCCCTCTTCACCCCCCCCTCTCCCGCTCTCTTCCACACAGAAAGCCTGTTTTGAGTCTCAGATAAGAAGATGAATTGCTCTCTCCGCGCTTTGAAGCGCGTCAGGATTTAAAGACTCCAGCCTCGTCTCTGGTCTAACGCCGCTGCTCTCGCTGCCTTTGTAGCAGAAAACAGGCTGGAAAAAATAGGAGAAAAAGCATTTCAAAACAACATAGATTCTGCGCTCGAACACATCATCACCGCCTGAGGAGACAAGCAGCATAGAAAAATATTTAAATATCCCCTAACCCCGGCGCTGCACTCTATTTCCTGCAAGACTTTTGCCTAACACAGCTCAGTTTTTTTTTTTCATTATTATTTTGCGCCGTGGCGATTGACATGGATGTATAAAACTCACATGTYGTGTGAAGGAAGTTACTGAAATTTAAACTGTACCACTGATGATTAAAACTGAAACAGACTATTGTAACATTTAAGTTGTTAAAATAAAGTTTATGATGTTAAACATGTATCTGTCCTCAAGGCTCTTAGTTTAATGGAAGAAAAACAAAACTGTTCAACCTGATACTAAAAAAAAAAACATTGAAGTTTACTTGCAGTATGTAGCCTTGTGTAGACAAAATTTAATATGGCCATGATGAAATGTGTCATTTTTGACATAATTTGCAGCTTTAATACTTGATAAAATTATGGTGTACATCTCAATATTTTYGGATAAAATAATTGTGGTTAAAGTGATATTTTACTAGTTAGTGYTTAGAAATAAAAAGTTGAAGTCATTCATATTTGTCCGGATTGAATGGTTCAAACAGCACAAAGTATACAGAAGAAATGTGACTGAACATTACATATAGAAACTGCAACTCAAGAAAAAAAATAAGGTCATTAAAAGAAATATTTTGTCTCCACAGAGGCGTCTGAGGACCAGGAAGTGTTACCTTGCTGTGGCTGCAGCTGTTGTCCTTGCCGTTCTCATTCTCATCATTGCTGTTTCATCAAGAAAATGAGAAAAGTTCTGAGGTAAAAACACGGCATTCCAACGTTTAGATCAGACTTTTAACATGCTCACTTTTTTGTTGCACTTTGAAAATTTGATCTCATTCAGTTGATTGACAAAAGTCCTTCTATTTTAAAGTCAGATTATATTATTAACCTTTTTTTGTCTTTTTAAAATGTAATGTTTAAATATTCTGAACACACACCTTGTGGCTCCCTGAATGTCTCTAAATAACAAGGTCACATTGATAGTTGACAGTGGGGAGAAAAAAAATAAAAAGACACAAAAAATATCTGTTGCATCTCTGTACCACACAGGATAGATAAAATCTTACATTTTGATGTTTATTTTTATTTCAAACTTTTATGGGAGTCAAAATTTCACTTTAGCACAAAATGAAGAGTTTTAACCCTAAACACAACATTTTTTAAATTTATCATGTACTKTTCTTATTACCTAATAAACCAGGAATTAAAAAAAAGGAATTAACATCATACAGTAGCTCTAACCAAAGTGATACAAATCCAACATTTATGTCCAGACACAACCCGKGTGACATTCTGAACGTCACAAACCAGATTAAAAAAAAAAAAAAATCCAGTTCAGGACTTATATTTCTGTGGCACTAAAAAAATATCCATATCAGATTATTTTTAAAATGACCTCAGCCTGAACGGYTAAGTCTCAGTGATGTTCGGGGATATGGATCCATCCAGATGTTGACATTATCAATCCCAGCATCCTTCAATTTAAAGCTCAGAACTGGTCCTCAGCTGCTTCATCTTTTTAAATGTCCTACTTTCATCATGTCCTGAAGACTGAGACACTAGTGGTATCAAAATGATGGACCAAATCCAGACCAACATGATGAATCAGGTCCAAACCAGCATGATGGATCAGATTCAGACCAACATGATGGATCAGATTCAGACCAACATGATGGATCAGATCCAGACCAGCATGATGGATCAGATCAAGACCAACATGATGGATCAGATCCAGACCAGCATAATGGATCAGATCCAGACCAGCATGATGGATCAGATCCAGACCAGCATGATGGATCAGATCCAGACCAACATGATGGATCAGATCCAGACCAACATGATGGATCAGATGCAGACCAACATGATGGATCAGATCCAGACCAACATTAAGGCTTATTCAAGCTCAGCTTACAGCTGATATCCTGGATGTATAAGTCTGACTTTTGTGCAACAAGCTTCATGTCGAGCTTTGTGAATAAAATTGTGTTTGTTATTAACCTTCAGTTAAATGAGGGTTAGCTTCCTGCAGGTGAAACTGTGCTGCTGTAATCAAAAATAAAAAATAAGTAGGTCCTCTGGAYGGGTTCTTCTTTAGTGAAACGTTTCATCTCTCCTCCAAGAGACTTCTTCAGTCTGACGAGTTTCAGGTGAACTCAGCCTTATAAGCACTGCCTCCACATGGTGAACAAAGAGGTTAGTCACATGCAAAAGAGGGCCATCAACTAACAATAGGCTTGATTAGCTCTATTGTTCATAGATGGTCATGTGCYCCATCACCTGACGTATTGGTTTGGATGCTTCGGCTGTGGTTATTTGGTGTTTTGTTATGTGTATGTAGTGAGTGCAAGCGGATTTCAATGTCCCCTTGTTTTTGTCTTTTTTTCCCTCTTTGTGTTGGTATCGTTGGGGCCCTGATTCACACCTTTTGCTCACAGGGGGCTGAGTCATACTTGCAATAACAGCATTGTAGGAAGAGGACAACTGGACAAGAAGGACTCCACCTCTGTTTAATGATGGATGGTTTTTCTTCACAAAGATGGCTTCTTTTACTCTTCTCTCAAACCAACGTTCCTCTCTATCAAGGATGAGAGCTCCTGTGTTTGTGGGGACACTGTCTGCTCTGTGGCACAGAGTTCTGATGACTCTTAACTTCTGTTCCAGTGGGTGATAAGAATCAATTCTGTGCCGCTGTAAGTTGTTCATGCTTAATATAAGCTTCTTTTCTTGGTGTTTGTTCAATACAAGGTGTCTCTGCTTGCATAAAATATTGACTGTCTTGTTTTCTGCTTTTGTGGAGAGAAAATAAAAAAGTACGTGAAACAAAGTGTGCTTTTGATGAAACAGCAGGTTAGATCAATGCTCTTGTGGTGAGAAGGCCATGTTGAGGCTCTGCAGCTGACAGTCAGGCCTGGAGTGGCTGGACACAGAGCTTCCAGCCTGACAGTCCAAAAGCTAATAAAAGAAACAAGCAGGTTGTGAAGCACCCTGTTGTCGGCTTTTATTGTTTACTGTGTTCAAAGCTTTATTGATGTTCCACACTTCAGTCACGAAGGAGTGTCACAGATCAGCTCAAGCTTGCAGACAACTGCCGCCTTCCTATTTGCTTCAAATGACTTCAGTTTGACTTCAGATGTTAAACAATCAGAAGTTATTATTCTTTGCTTCTCAGTTATAAATCCTGTTTTAAGACAGGTTGTCACATTTTATTTTGAATATAATACTGATGTTAAGCTGAATAGTGTCAGAAAGTTATAAACRGGGTCAGGTATAATATTTGCAGGCAAGTGGAAACACCCTACTTTTAGCAAAATATCTCCTAATTGGGTGGGAGGTGGGGGTGGGGTGGGGAGGCTTGGCATAATGGCATGTTCATACAGGCTCTGAGACATAAAATAAAGGAGAGTTTTTAATTTCCTTTTTTTATTATTTTATTTTTAAAGGACACTGATATTAATGTACTAAACATTATTTTTACTCTAAAGAAAAAAAATATACATTTAATAATTGTATGAAATTAGTCATCAAAAAAGGTAAAAAAAAAAACATTATAGTCTGAATCTTATCAAATTGATAAAAATAAATCTACCAGTGCAGTAAGATAATTGCAGTTGGTAAGACCACTTAAAAAAACTTCATACTAACAAGCTTAATCCAAGATATTCTGATCTTGTTTAGCATTTCAGTCTCAAAACAAGATTAAAAATACGTTTTGGCAGGTATAAGATTGTCAGACTTGATTAGATGAACAGTTTTTTGCAGTGAAGTGACTGCCTGCTGAAACAATAACAGATTACTGTAAATAAGCTCCACTTTAAACCTGGTCAGGACCAAGTTAGTTTCAGAGCACTTGTTATCATGGAAACATATTTTGTGCAATAAAATCAATGATTTAATAATCCAGAATTACACCATAATCAAGGGTTAATTCCTTATCTTAGTTTCATGCAACAGGTCCCAGTTCAGACACAAGAAGTAAATAATAAGCTACAACACATCACTCTTATTTTCATTACATCTAATGTAAATAAGAAATGTGTTCATTAGTTTATGTCAACAAGGACAGATTTAGGACTACCGGTATAAACTGCCCTGGGTGTCAATTAATCCTTTTACTTTAATGAACACAAACTCAGCTTCTGTCTTTCATGTAATAAATGTGATGAGAGCAGCAGTCAGGTGATAGAAAAAAAAACAGGCTAAGTTGAAGATCAGGGTGAAAAAAAGTGTTTTATTCATTTACATTCTATGTTGGTGCTCTGGTGTTTTTCTTTAGCACATCATTGTCTGGTTCTCTTGTGTTTATATCTGCAACCATGAGGAAAAATGAGAATAATTCTAGTTTTGATCTTGCACCTAAGCAATTTAAGACCTGCAGTAGTGAGACACACTGGCTGAAAGAAAAACTATTTTTTTTACATTTAATCCACAGAAAAAATGCAACAATTAACATTTGCAAAAAATGTAAACAGTCAGTGTGTGACATCATCAGTTATAAAAGCTGAACATTAATGATGGGAAATAATGAACAGTAAAATGTATTAGTAAACTTAGTTTTATCATGAACATTATTTTATTCATTTATTACAAACAGAAAGAATGAGTCATGTTTAAATATTCTTTAGTCTTTCATTATATATATATATGTGTGTGTGTGTGTGTGTGTGTGTGTATAGGTCTCACAAACGTTCTATTCTACAGCAGTTTATGTTGTTCTATACATTTAAAACTGCTTTATTCATCTTCTATTTTCTTTTAGATGGTCAATCAGTCTGTCAAACAGTAAAATATGGAGACAGAAAAAAAGAACAATTAGATGTTGTGTACTGTGAAGATGATTTAAATCTTTATCCCATGTAGTGTTGCAGTCAGGACCACCTAACCTGAGACCAAGTGAAGACAAAGATTAGAGTGTATCGAGAAAGAGGCAAAACTTTCAGGGCCTGGACCAAGTCGAGGCCAAGACTGAGGGAGGGTGAGACAGAGTCAAGGCCAAGACCAGGAAAAAAAAAATTAAAAAACTAGTCCCCTAAAACACATAGTATACTGTAGATAACCTAATATGTAAAGCTAATGTTGACTAAAAAAAGAAGAAATTTGTATACAGAGGCAGATTGCTAACAGCTAGCTGTCTGTGGGCTGCGAACATCACTGCCCCACGCCGTGGGCTGTTCCAAGTCGTAGACACCTACTCATGTGGCCGACAAAACCCAGAAAACATAGACAGCATCTGAGTATCCTATGATGGTATCCCAGAATTCATTGCACCCTCAACAAATTAAATGGGAAAAAAAAGACCAAGAACTATTTTACGGTGGAGTTTTTGTTTTTTTATTGTGGAGTTCGGAAATTTATCACAGACCCAAGAATTTGTTTTTAAATGTAAGTTTAGCAGCTTAGATAATGAAACTTGTTATAATGAGATGTTAAGTAAAATGCAGTTACTGGATGTAAACCCAAATTATAATTGTTTTTTATTTTATTTACTTACTTTATTACTTTATTAATAAAACTACGTAGAGTTATACCTTGAAAATCAACTGATGGCATGTGATATAAAATGTATCACCATGGTAATGAGGCAGCGTGTGGTCATGTAAATGTACGACTCAGCTGTTTATGCATTATTCGTCAGCTGCAACCCATGAATGGAGGCACAACTACTACTA
>NW_013952668.1:366981-374689 GCF_001266775.1 Austrofundulus limnaeus
CCGATCCATCAAATTAATGGATGGATTGAAAATAATACACTGAAATAATCCACTGATTCAGCAAAATGAATCAGACACAATTTTTACATCCAAGTTAGCTCTGATCTTATCTTTCTTCAGAAACATGGAAGTAGAGCCTGTGAAGGACAAATACAAGTTAGTAAAAAAAATCAAACAGAATGAAAAGCAGTAAAGGCATTGAGAGTTGTATGTTTGTATAACTCTGAACTGAGATATTAAATGAAACCATTCAGGAAGTTAGTTCTTTCCGCAGACAAAGTCTGAGGTCAGGGTTGTCATGATTCACTACAGATCACTGAACTCACATTACGCAGGCCTTTTAAAATCAACTGTCACTAAAAGCTCCAGACGTAAACTAATTAGTAATTATAGAACGACATGCTGCAGAAATTCAGCAGGAAATTAGGTTCCACACTAATTAGAAGCTAATGCAGAATTTCATATTTATGAACTTCAAGTGGAAAATCACTTAACATGTCAGACAGATTTTGGACATTTCACTGTATGATTCTGTAAATATTTAAACGTGCTCACAAAGACTGTTAGAATCAAAGGTTTGTTCATTCACACAAAACAGATCTAAATGTTTTGATGTTTTTGTTGGTTTGAAATGTAAGAATGTGTTAACTATAATTGTTTTATTAAAATAAAAGTGCTGATGAGCTGCTCACATGTTCTTTTGATGTTTTTGGTAAATTATGGTGCCGTTTGTCATACAAAGTGTTGTAAATACATTCAATTTCCCATTATTCCTCAAATAACAAAGATCTAGGTGTCCACGTGTCGTAGCTGCACCTCAGAACAAGCACTAACGTTGCAGATTTACAGCAGCAGACTCTGACAGACGCCACACTACCGTAAATCTGCCTGATGGACTTCAACATACATTCAGGTGTGAGTGAGGAGAACAGCTCCATAAATCTGTTTAATGAGGATGACAATGACAGAAATAACTGGGAAGACTCTTTTGCTCTAAAAATCAATAGTCTGGCTCTTTATGGTGCTTTAAACAATGCAATAAGTGACACTTGTTCCTGTACGGAGACTGCCCTCACATTCTGTTTACACTCATTCAGGATGARAGTTCCTCTATGCAGAAGCTGTAGTGGACCAGTCCTCTGCAGAAACCAGGCTGCTCTGATACTGACACACTTTAAATACTTAAATATTAAAGGCCAGGGCCCCCAGGGCGCACCACCCCCAGGCCAAGGCCCGATAGGGCCAGAGGACCCAAGCCCCACCACGCAGCCACTGGACTGAGCCAGCACACRCCTAAGCGCCCAGCCCCAGACACCAAGGGCCACCAGTGCATCAGCGGGCAAAGGCACAGCCCACCAGAGGGCAGACTGGAAGGGAGACAAAGCCCACCACCAGCAGTGGGCCCCCAAGTTAACCAGAGGAGGGGGCAACCCAAGACCCAGCCTGACACATATCCAATCATACACAGACACAATCACACAATCCCACCCTCATCCTCACACCCATCATTCAAAGACATACAAGATGGACGCAATACTCCAATCACACTCCCATACATACTCTATACCCCCAGGTCCAGGACATGCACCCGCCCCAGACGGAGGGCAGCCCACATCCAGACCCAGGAGGTAGCCCCCATTCATTCAAAAAAAAAGAGATTGGTGATGATGGCAAGTTGTAATGTCGATGCTTGGTTTCGGAAAATTGTGGACAACCATGGACATAATCTCTGAAAAGTGTGCCGCGGATCCAAGAGGACATCATTATCGAGGGGGGCCACCGTGTCAAAAAAAAAAAAAAAAAAAACAATCGCCAGAAAAAGGATGTTGAAGTCGGCGAGAGCATGCCTAGCAAGGTAAGTTTGTTATTCTTGTCTTGTTTTCATCAATCTTTTGACTCAAGCAGAATGAAAGTTTAAATGCCAAATCTAGCTGAACTTTATACTTATTTGGTTGTTGTTACATCGTCTATTGCTATAGCTAGCGCCGGGCCTTCGTACGAGCCATTACTATTCACAGAGTCATGTAAACAAAACCATAGGATTAGCGTCAATCTCTCACATAAATGTTCATGTGTTGTATACTTTAAAAAAAACAATAACACTTAGTTTAAGTTTTTTTGAACTTCTTATATTTGACTTTGTTTTCACGTTTCATGCATTGTTGGATTTCAGGTATGTCGTGCCTCTGGTTGCTGTGTCAGATCCTGACCCTCAACCAGATGATGCTGCTGACGACCTAGGCCCGAGTCCAGTCTCCATTGACACCATCAGAGAGGCCTGCAAAAAGTTCAAGGCATCTTTAAATGTCACACATAAGCAGAAGTTGTTGTGATTGAAGCACAAACACGCAAGCAGAGCTCAAGTGAAAAATGGTTTCAAGAATTTTTCTTCAAAAATTGTGAAGTTCTGCTGCTGTTTCTTCACACTGTTATGTTTTTTTTCTTTAGGAAAATGTTTTTGGTAAAATTAAAAGCTGCCTTCTCAAAATGCTTTAATTGTTTCTATTATATTTTAAAGTTCAGTTTTGGAACAAGAACAGTTACTGTTTGACAAAATAAATGAAGTGAGTGACCAAAGCCATAATAGAGCTAAAGTGTTACCTTGCATATGGGTGCTTGGAAGAGAGTTAGGTAACACAGGTGTGTATGATGTCCTCAAGGATTGGGTGGGGTGTTAGGGGCATGGTGCCATCCAGAAGATGAACAGATTTTATCTGGCCAATCAATCGCTCCACATGAATGGCACCTCAGCAATTTGTCTTTCATTTCTCTTACACCTGTACATGTGATGAAAAGGAACGGCTTCTGTCATTTCTGTAGACAGATAYAAATTGTACCTCAAAACACAATATTTATTCAGATTTGTGTTAACCTGCTTCCTTTTCACAAATCTTTTGATATAACTTTAACTTCTAAATGAATCTGTTCATATGATCCTTTAGGACATGTTCAGTGAAATACTTTGTAGCAAATGCACAGTGCAACTGTGTGAGGCAACAGTTTATCATTACTACAATATATTTATTTTAAAACACTTAAAGCTTCACACACCATTCACATCATTCCAATCAGGTTTACACTTATCTCCCACATGATGCCACAGTATAGCGAATGAAGCTTGATGGTGCTTTGAATCCTGTGGTTCAGTTGAATGGTAAGCATCAATCCATCATGAAGCTTCATCTCACTATCATACACACATATTACTGTAGCGCTGCCCTTCAAAAACTTTACAGAAAAGCTACTATGTTCAAATTGGTGACATTAATGTCTAATTCGATGAAAGTGATCATACTACACAAGACTCCTTGTACAATACGTACCTCATCCTCAGTGAACTGTTTGTGCCCTGGATGCAGAAATGGGGGCACATCCAGACAAGCGCCCCTTTTTTCCACCTCGGATTTCACATCAAATCCTTTATCAGCAAGGACTCTGTCACCTGGCAGAAGGTATTCGAGAAACCCACAGTTGATGGTGATGAACTTGTCTGAAGATCCTCCGCAATACAGTGGAGAAATGTAGCACAGCGCTCTATCAGGTGTGCATGCGACAAGTATCTGCAACATCAGAAAACAATGTCAGTAACTGCAAAAACCATAATGACATGAATTTATTGATACTAAAAGTCTTGTGTAAACTAAAAATAGCACAGGGACTTTTCAGCTTCCAGTTGGCTTTTCTGGTTCATCACTTCCAACCGTAGTCAATGCAGCTCAGCAGACACATCATCTTCTATAGCAGGTTCCACCTCCGTCTCAAAATGCTCTGCAGAAAGTCTGCTGTATGCATGAGCCAGCTGCTGGAGGTCAGTAGATGCTGGTAAAAATAAATATTAATTCATATTTGACACTGCACAGCACTGTCATAATTATTGATAGACTGAATGTTTATAGACACACATTCATTTAACTTCACAAACACAAACACACACACACACATACACACACACACACACACACACACACACACTGGAAAAGTAAAGAGACTACTGCAAAATTATAATTTTATCTGATTTTACTCTATAGGTATATGTTGGAGCGAAATTAACATTTTCCTTTTCTATGAACTTACAGCATGTCTCAGAAATCAAAAGCAAAAAAGTACTATTTACTTTCAGAAAATGAGAAATGGCCAAAATGATAAAGATRCAGTGCTGTCAAACCTCAAATAATGCAAGTAAACAACTTCATATTATTTTAGAAAAAACAACACTGTTTWAACTCAGGAAGAGTTCAGAAATCATTTTGGTGGAATGATTGYCACCAAATACAGAATAACTGTGCTGTGGTTTCTTCATTTTGACAGAGCTGCGTGTGTTTGATGACATTTAACTCACGTGTTATTTCATCAGGTTGGCTGCAGGAAGAATTTCCTTGCACGTGGCAGGTTGAAACGTCGATAAATGCAGTGGCCTTTGGTACAACGAGGCCTAGCAGTTCCAGTTTTTCATTCTGAGATGTTGCACTACCTAGCTTCTCATCTGTCCAGTAGCATGCAGTTTGTTGCGGGAGGTTGTCCTCTCTTTTTTTCTGTTGAATATGAAAGTTAGTTGCTTTGCTGGACTTTCCTAGAGGGATTTGGTAAAAAGAATAAGGTTCTGTTCCATCTTTTACTCGGTCACACGGAGGTGCGAAAAACGCGTGTGCACATGCGTGATGACGTAATTTGGCAAAAGGTCTATTGGGAGTGGGCACAGGCATCAGTGGTGGGAGTATTCCATCCCACCCCTTGCATGCCATAAGTGCCCACCCCCAAACCCCTATATGCAAATGCCATGAGGATGTTATAAGTGAATGTCCATGTTGTACAGTAAAATTGGGGCTCAGGTGGTTTTGGCAAATGGAGATATAATATTGTTGCTCCTTGTAACAGACCTGCACCCCAAAAAACCCTACATGAGTGGAGTTGAAAATGAAGAGGGTGGAGGTATGCGGCGAGGGATGGGGAGAAAAAAATGACTGGGGGAGCAAAATTCTCACACAGGGAGTCAACTCCCCAACTGACTCCAGTAGGCACCTCCGTTCCCTGAGACCCACCCAGGGAGTGAGGCCCCAAAACCTCTTCCTCTGGACAGACCTCCAGGCCCGGGGAGCCCTAGGCCATGGCCAAACAGTGCCCAGAGGACTTCCAGAAACCGGGACCAACAGTTCACTCACCCCAGAGCCGTCCAAACCCCCAAGACCAGACCCCCAGCTCCATAACCAGCCCGCAACCCAAGGAAACCACCGAACCCCAGCAAGGAAGATTCAGCCGAGAGCACCCACCCAGTCACCGACAGTGCGAGGAGGCCACCGAGAGTGAACCCCCAACACAACAAAGGGGGAATAATTAAACAGTTGCTCCCTAATAATGTTAAAACCAAAATGATTTTTTTTGGCGAAGCGTTGACAGTTTGTCTACAGTTTTATTAAGCTACAGTATGTGAAGAACCATATAATTAATTTTAGCGAAACTCTCAGCAGGTAGTTGGCAGCAATAAGGTCCTGGATTCAACCTCATTTGAACCTGGGGTATTCATGTGGTTTTTACATATTTACCTTTTCTTCATGTGGTTTTCTCCAGCAGTCCATCAACATACATATCAGGCTGCCTCCAATAGATCTGTGGTTTCACTGGGATTTACCTTTTGAAACAAAGGTTCACTAATAATTGTATTAACACATGGAGTTCAGCAGAGCTAAGTGACCTTAGCACACATGATGGTCAAAACCTGAGTCAGATCTCACAACATTCTATCAAATTGTTGTCAGCTTTCACCAAAATGACCCAAACTTTATCTTTTTCTCATCATCCAATGATTTTACTCTAATCTCTGTCACAAAAAAACAGATTTTAGTTTTGAGGTAAGATCTCAACARGACATTTCTCCTGGGTGACAACAACAAGCAGTGTCAGGCCTGTTTTAACATTTTTAAGCTGATGCAAAACTTGATAACCTCATTTCCTTGCTTGTGGTAGATAGATAATAAGCAGACAAACAAATTAATAAATAAATAAACTTGACAATCTGGTAAATCTAACATAAACTCTCTCTCATACAAATTCCAAAGTAAACTGTTCGTCAAATAGTTTAAATTTGTCTAAATCCATAGCACATATAAAATATGAACAGTTCTGTCCAAAATAATTAGTTTTGTTTTGATAAATACAATTGAATCCATGCTTAATATTTTCTTATATTGTACAATATTTCATCCAGTCATGTTCCAAATTATTTTTATTAATTTTGTGTTATTGGCCTGCAATTTTTATTTATTATTCTGTTGAGTTTTATTCTCTATTTTAAAATGAAAATTCAAAAGACAGTCTAGTTTCCTCCTCGATGAGTGAATATTCACAAGTTGTGAAAAAGAGTTCACTGTATTTACACAAGTTCACACTTCAATAGTTTGAAGGTTAAAGGGAAAAATATTGATCAGTAAAACTTCAGAGTAGTGGAGAGGATTAAACATATCATCCTTCTGTTTTATCTCTCAAATCTGATACACAGGATTAGAATGAAAGCTGGAGAATAAATCCAGAAAGTACACACCACCTGTTCCCTACCTGTAAAATATGTTTCTCTGAATTTATTTGAGCTGACGACAGGAAGTGTTCCCCAGAGTAAAGTTTATCCACCCATCCATCCAACCAATCATCCATCCATCCATCCATCCACCCACCCAGCCATTCGCCTGGATCTAAAAGCACCGGCCACCAGGTGCTCTCCAACGTGCCTCACCTCCAGCCCTGGCTCCAGAGTGAACACTGARTGAACACTTAGACCATTTATGGCGCTCAGCATGAGGGGTTTTTGGGCTGCACTTTGTCTGATCCCTCACCAACTTGTTTGAYGTGGGTGACCCATAAAGCCCCTGACAACATAACTTTTAGGATCATTGGGACCCTCAAACCTCTCCACCACAATAAGGTGGCAGCCCTTAACAACATAAYATTTCACACTCAGAGTKTTTGTTGTGAACAACTCCTAAGAGCTACAGCACAGAATGTTAGCTTCAAATCTGTTAAATTACCAAATTTRTAGCCCTGTTTGTGAAAGCTGTAGATGTACAGCCAATGATTGTGCTCGAAAATTTTTATTTTATTAAGAAAATTAATTAAGAAAATTAATTAAAATATGACTAGAGCTTCATGAAATATTTTGCTAACAAACAGATTGACTCAAACCAATAATGCTACGGTTWAAGAAAAAGATCTAGTGCAGTATCTTAGAGCTTTGTATAGTTTTTGTGAAAGACTTTCAGCAACATCCATGCTATCAATTACAATAAGACAACATTAGTTATGTTTTGCCGTGGGGACCATCTAGAATTGGTAAAAGTTAAAGTTTTCCGGAGGTTAGAATAATTTCCTTTTTATTAAAATCTGTCTAGTTCATAAGATCATTTACTAACATGGTAATATCTGTAAAACTGGCTTCTAAGTTCTGATAATTTTAATTTTTCTTCGAATAAATTCAGTGGATCATGAAATGTTCTGATGTTACAGATTACCTGACTTTTATAAACCTGGAGAGTTAACAACATACCTCAACAGAAAACTAAAATAACAATAATAATAACAGAAACAGAAAAGTGTATTTTAATCTTACATTGACACCCCCTATTTTGTTCATTCTGAAATAGGAWTAAAACAGATTAAGATTAATAATTAAGATTAATTCCATCTCCCATTAAAGTAAATCCCATTTATATTCAAGGAAGCC
>NW_013952668.1:381042-385645 GCF_001266775.1 Austrofundulus limnaeus
GGCCACACAGGAGTCACTTTTGGCCACATTTGGCCCGTGGACCTTGTGTTTGACACATGTGGTCTACGTCCATCACCACAGCTCAGACCGATCCTTTCCACCTGTTGTGTGCACAAATTATGTTTTTAATCATAGTTTAAAAAATAACTCTGTTTTCATGAGGATTTGCTGCACGTGCAGCACATCACCTGCAAACAGCTGGATCAGTGTCAGAGCCATGTTAAATAAATGGATAAACCGGCTATTTTTAAAGCAGGGCTGCAGGTCAGAATTCATAACAAAGACCTCACAGGATGTTAGTGCTTGGAGTAAGTTGTTTTTAACAGGGGCAGATATATGGTATTCTTCTTCTTTTTGCACCTTTATAATTCAATAATTGATTTACTTTGATGTTTTAATGGTTTTTGTTGGTTTTAAGAAATAAATTAATTAACACTCACAACTACTTATACCAGTCTACTTCTGAAGCCTCACACAGCAATCCCAGCTGCAAATGACTCTTTYCATCTATTCCCATGGAATTCAKGGATTAAAATAATATTTTTAAAACAGCATGGCTTTTATGAGGGGGTCCCTGGAATTTTTCACTCTTGTRAGGTGTCCCCTGACCCAAAATGTTTGAGAACCCCTTCCACTTGACCTGTAGAATACTCACCAAGTGTTTACTTGTGTAAAMGTCTGTTTAACTACCTGTTAAAATACACCAGAATGCAGCAAMTGGCRTCTAATTCATTCAAAATTTTCTRGGGGAGGACCCCCAGACCCCCCATCMGAATGATTTTACACACTGTTTTCTCCTTCATTAAATACCATATAGCCCTGATGACAATTGTTGGCAAAAGTCCAAATATGCAAATTGGACGATGACGTTATTTAAATACATTTAGGATGGCTGAAAGAAACTTTTGGCAACAGTGTTCAGTGGCTCGAAATCTCAGTCCAAGCTCAGGTCAAAACTTGAGAGCCCTGGAGTGACTGCAGTGTTTAACTTTAAGTTTGTGCCAGCNAGATGGTTCTCACAGATTTTATTATTTTCAGGAAAAGACAGAACTACACCTTTTCACTTTTAGCTTTGATTCCTTTGTTTTCAGCACAATTTTGGTTGCTAGTATGATTTGAATGTTTTTTTTATTATAATCTTCAGATGTTTTAGACTGTGGAGCAAAACATACTCAGTTTTTGTAAGGTCAAACCATCTTTTTTTTTTCTTGTTTGGACCACAATTGTAACATAAATTTATTTAATTCCAGGACTATTTGCAATAAAAAGTGAAGCTCATTGGCAATCTAAATGCAGAAAAGGTGACTCAACTGTCTTGTTGATAAAAACGACAAAGGATAGAAACCTAATTATTATATAAAAGGGAAAAATGCTGAAATATGAAAGTTTTTTTTCAGCTACAAAGAACATTTTTTGATTGTTGACGTAAGAGAAAACATCTCCAGACTTAATAAAATGACTGTGTTGTAGGAAAATAAAAAGCATCAACAAAAAAACAGACATATTTGATGGCTCCATTTTGTTATTAAAATCTTTAAAGATTTATTCCAACTGAATGTGAAAGACAAGACCTGGTACAGCTTTAATACTTTATTCCATCCAAACATTTTTTGATTTTCTTCTCCATGCAGGTTGTAAAGATCTTTTCCCTAATAGCAACTAATGGACAAGATGGTCTGGCTTTAGATCAATTAAAAAATCATCAAATAAAACTTTATGAAGTGGTTTGTTTTTGGATTGTGAAGATGCAAATAAACACAACAAAAAACTATTTGTGTATTTTCTTTAGAATATAAAACAGATTTTTATTAAATACAATGACAATATATATAAACAGAAAAAAGCAGGAGGATTAAAGAGAAATGAAAGAACAATAAAAACGAAATAAAACAGAAAGTAAAACACAAAACAAGCAAACATGTACATCAACAAGATGATACCTGTTKATTAATAAAAATACAGTTGTATCTGTCTGGTAAATATGGAGTGGTTTGTGTAATTTTACAGTAACCAGTAGTGGAAAGAACCAAACGTTGTCAATAATGAAAATAAAAAAATACCACGGTCAGTGTTTTTAATAGAAATTCAGGGGGCTCAGGTAGACAGACCCCCTCCAGTTTTGGTMAAACAGAGATTGCCACACCCATAAATCATTTGAGAAAACTATTGTTTTGAACAACAACAAAAATATGTATAATTGCTATAGATGAAACACTGCATATGTTTGAACAAACAGTCAAACAGATCCTCAGTATTCCTGCTCAGTGTAACACAGAGTTGAGCTGGAGGCTGAAGCAGTGGAGCTAGCAATAAACAGCTTCCAGAAAGTATTTACTCACAGTGACGCATTAGTACAGTGCTGAGTAACTCAGCCTGTCATACAGGAAATAAAAAAAAGCCTGTCATACAGGAAAACAAAGTTTAATACCTCTGGAGGTGGGGGGGTGTTACTGTATATTATTACTCACCTTTTTCTAAAATTACTGTTGTTAAATATCCAGGTTTATTGTCTTCTCCAATAATAAAACAACATTTGCACCTTTGGCCTTCATACTGATCTGCTAAATAATCATAACTACAACATTTCTAAAGAAAYTGAAGGGTGCCACCACAGAAAACTTTCAACACAGCTCTGCAACAAACCTGGTCAGAAGAAAAATGTGCACACACTGATAAACTGCACCACAAGTACAATAATAYGGAGGGCTGAGACTGCAATAAATAAAAATAAAAGCAGAAATATAGAAATGGCCCAATAAATAAATAAATATACTTAAAATGCCCCAGTTAAATTAAAAAAGAGCTTTATCTCATATTATCATTTAATTGATCTTCATATTTATTTTGCAGCTTAGTTCCAACAAATTATGCATTTTAGCCCTTTTTTTCTGTTCTTGAAGATGCATTGGCGTCCCTTTTAGGTCAATAACATTTTAAAAATGAGGCAAATTTCTCATCTTTTAAATTAATTGGTGAATTTTTAAATGTATTTATTTATATAGTGCTCCATTTATGTATTTATGCATTTATTTTTATTTATGCCAGTTTATGTCCTCCGTATAAGTCCAAAAGAAAGTTGCTGCCAGCCGTGGCCACTACGGCATTATTGTAGCAAGCTAACAYGAGGCAGAAAAATGACTAAATGTTTTTACATGACAGGTTGATGATGGGTCCAAGTATCAGAATTTAAAGGATTTTGACAGCCTCATTGTCCCATTTTGATTCATAGACGGTGAGTTCAGAGTCACACATTCTGCTATTGTTTTTCCTCTTTGTTTCAGAAAAACTGTCTGATAAACCAAAACCTAACAACTATTTCCTTAAAAAACCTGTTAAAAAAGGTTGAGCGTGACATGTTCCATGTGCACCTATGAGGACTCCTAAAGTGGACAAGGCGCAGGCAATGACTAATTAGCAATAAATGACCAGAAATAAATGTGTAAAGTTGATACAACGGTAACTGTTTGCAATGCTGCATCTATATGATGTTCAGTTATATCAAATACTCCACATCACAGCGGAAACCTTGTTCATTCTCAGACTCTATTTAACAATWAAATTTCTAAGTTTTACCAGCCTGCTGAGTTCTTCTGTGTTTACAGTTTACATTATTAAAAATGGGACTAAAGATGAAATGCTTCAGTCTCAGAGGAGCAGCACTGGCAGATCTGTGCCTCCAGTTCACTTCATTCATTTAAATACTATTTCATGTGTAGCAGGGCTGTGTATAAGTAATATAATACATATCATGACATCAGCATCATGACAGGGGCGGACTGGGGAGAAAAAAAGTGGCCTGGGAGTTCCTGACAGACTGGCCCACTTTCAATGGCTGAGTTGCAGTTCCTCAGACTTGAACATGATTTTGTTCAAAATAATTACTTTTACAAAACAAGCATCTGTTTGAGACATACAGTGTGTACCAGTGAAGCTRAGGTGCCTGTCCTTGGTCTGTGAGAKGAAACTGGTRTACCAAAAGAAAACCCACACATGCATACTCTACCCAGAAAGGTCACCGAGCCGGGATTCTATCCAGTGATTTTCTTCCTGAGAGGTATCAGCTCTACCAACCGTGCTGCCAYTAGCAGGAACTTTTCAATTTGCAGTTATTATTAAGCACCATAGAGCTGATTTGTTGTCATAGGCTGAGCTTTATGGGACASRTTGCCATTCTGTCYCATTAGAAGWACAGTAGTGTTCTGTAGTGTTTACAAGTCCGGTCTGTGGTTGGCTCTGCTCTGAGCARATCAGCTGATTGAAGGTGCACGACAGAAGGAATCATGGCACTGTAAAACAAGAGCATCCACCGGGAAAACACCCAATAGACTTGTATGCCAGCCCGCCCCTGAGTCATGAAATGTTATATCGCAATATAAAGGGATAATGTAAAGAAGGCGATATACAGTGTTGACATTTTTTTTCCTCCAAAGAAATTTTGATTTTGAAAAACTACAAATGACATAGAAATCTTGAAACTGGTATAGTAGTAGCCAAGAACTTTCTTTAACAAATTATAAATGCTAATATAAAAATTCAAGATGGCTGCCAGAGTTCATTTTAAATGTAGGCTGTGTCGACTACCCGGTGGAGGTGGGCCAGGTCC
>NW_013952668.1:386894-390239 GCF_001266775.1 Austrofundulus limnaeus
CTCCTAAATCACTCGTAGGCACAACTTAAGAACAAATCTGTGCGTACGAACGGTTCTTGCATGAGGCCCATTGGTCTTAAACTTTATATCCTCTCAGAAATACTTGGCTCCAGGTACTACTTATTGCCAAAAACATTAAAAACCAGAAGTACACACCACTATTTTTTTTCATAAATGACTAAACTCTTAATCCTAACCCTGTTTAAAAGTTGACTCTTTTTTTTTACCTCAGTCAAATTGAATCAGACGTCCTCACTGATTTGATTGAACTTAAATTTCCCTGCTGCTACTAGTTAAACTTAAGATTTCTTCTGAGCGTCACTCAGTTCTTGTAGCACAAATTGATGACCCTGTCCTCTGGGCGACAGTGGTAGTTACCTAGTAAAACCAGTTCTGAGTTTGTTGTAAAAGACAAAAAATGATGTGACTGGCAGCAGGACACGACCTAATCAACATGTTTAAGCTGCTGAAGCACGTGTCCATACAAAATATACTTTTAGTATAAAAGTAGTGAGAGACATCTGAAGGTATTTGTTGTTCTGCAGACTCAGTCTGCTCATCCCACAAYGTGAAACTTCGGTGAWTGTGTTTATTTTTTCTGCCTTTCTACTGAATTTTAAACATGTAGATACTGTAAAGCACATTTCAAGCACCTTTTTGGTGCTGATAAATATTAATGTATTAGAGCCATGTTATATTTAGCCTCCAAAGCAGCTTTAGTCTCTGTGAAACACAGCAGATACGCTCAGAGTAAAAGTAGCTTATTCAAATGATGTAAAACGTTAAGTTGACAACACAGAGCAGGAAATCAGTAGTTCTGTAATGACAGAAAAATWAATAATAAAGAAGCAGATGTTCTGTTTGGAAAAAAAATGTTTGAAAGAAGAATGTTTCAGAATWTTACCGCTAGCTGTTCAACTTTCTGGCTTACATAAACAGCATGTACAGTATACCAAACTATTACCAGATGTGTTGGAGTTCATGCCCACTCATCAGACAGATCATCACAAAGATCTGAGTCCACAGGACAAACTTATGAGTTATCGCCACAGTTCTTAGAGTTCCTTGGGCCTGCTATCATTAATCCATGTCTAAGAACAAGTGTGACAATAAGCTCTCTGTCTGAACAGCAATCCTCTTAGGCAAAGCTTTGTGGGTAAACTCACCTCATGCAAATTCTAAACCCCATTAGCTTTGAAGGACTAGTCAGCTGCATTGAGATTAATGGCCGACTGAGAGCTTGATTTAATGCGGTTATTTCACATCTTCTGTGGGAAACAAAAACAACAAAGTTAATGCAAGACATTTGTCACTGACGTCCTCAGTGTCTCTGCTCCAAAGTGGRAGAAGTTTCTTCTGTTAACTACTAAACCTGCCACTGGCAAACCAATCTCATAGAATTTTGTTTTTTTTTATTTAAAAAAGAAGATTTAAGACAAACCCTTTAAACGGTGTGAATTCAGCCACAACCAAGAAGGAGCATGCATCAACTGTCTCCTCCTGTAACAATCCCAGCTGACAGACTGATGATGCTTTAATCTAAACTGTAGAACAAGAGTTCAGTCTTTCTATGGAAGAAGAGGTGGGCTCACTGCAGCACTCTCATCACACATGAACTGATGTGGTTCTCTGCACAGAAACTGTGATGCCGTCAAACCGAGACCTGCTATGAAGGAACCACGCAAATATTTGGTGTGTGTGGTCCRCTTCTTTTTTAGCCTGTTCCCCGTTCAGGATGTGCACAGCAAGTCATCCTCTACATCCTCACATTTCTCCTTACTCTGTCCTTTCCCTGTCCTCTGACCTCACACTGTCCTTTGTCCTCCATCTATCTCTGTTCTCTGTTTACTCCCTCTGTCCTCCAAACCATTATACCCACTGTCCCTCCTCTGGACATGTTCAACCCATCTCAGTCTGGTCTCTCTAACTTTATCTTTCAGTCCTTCAACCTGTTCTGTACCTCTGATGATCTCATTCCTAATCGTCTCCATCCTTGYCTCTCACAAGGAGAACCTCAGCATCTTCAGCTCTGACACTTTCAGTTCTGTCTCCTGTCTTTTTTATTCATGTCTCTGTCTCCAAATCTTACAACACAGCTGGTCTCACTGCTCTCTTGTAAACCTTTCCTTGCTGCCACCCTTTTGTCAAAAATAACTCCAAAAGCGTTTCTCTATCCACTCTCTCCTGCYTTACCTCTCTTCTTCACCTCGTTACCACACTTCCTATTTTCCTGGACAGTAAAGGCCTGAACACACTCCTCCCGAAGCCGAACAGTCAATGCTCAGTTGTTCTGCATTGGTTTTTGTATATGTATATGTATGTAAATAAGCACGTGTTTATGTATATGTTATATGTGCATTGGTACATTACTATATATCACATGTGTATATTGTGGGGTTTTNTTGATTTCTGTTTCTTTAAAACTTCCAGTGCAGGGCTCTCAAGTGTCACACATTGAGCGTGACACACACGCATCTGAGGGTTTTACACGCTCTCACGCCACACCCCCACTTTGTCACGCTGAGAACTGACAAATGCCAAAAACTCAACTCCGGTCCAGTTTATCATTATATCCAGTTTATCATTATAAAAATACAAGTATTGATATAAATCCCGTCCACGTTTTCACCGCAACCCGTGGTGTTACACACAGGGACATGCCAGGTTGTTATCCAGTGTGTGTTTTCACCACAACCCGTGGTGTTACACACAGGGACATGCCAGGTTGTTATCCAATCCATATTTTCGCACCAACCTTCTCTCTGCCTGTAGACAGGAAGCCCAGTGTACCCCCACCCCCCTCCCAAATTAAAAAAAAAGATTAAAAAAACAGGTGAGCTGTGCTGGTAAAATTAACAAACATGTTAGAAAGAAAGAAGAAAGAGATGTATGGAGCAGAGAAACTAAGAGGGGGAGAGGAAAACATTTGCGAGAAGCAGCTTAATGAGTTAAATAAACAGATATTTTCTCAGATAAAGTGGCCGAGGTCAGACTGAAGTCAGCTCAGAGACCCAACAACCAGGTCAGCAGCTCTGTCTATCAGGGGTGTCAAACTCATTTTCACCGAGGGCCACGAGTGTCATGGTGGCCCTCGAAGGGCCACTTGTAATGAACTTTGATGTTTCATGTTTAACTTTGACTAAACAGAGTTTTAACACGTCCTCTTTTAAACACTGGTAAGAGCTAAGTGTCTGACTGACTAAATCTGTAATAAATACAGAAATGTTATTAAAAGTAAAACAAATAAAGTTTTACTCACTGATGAGTTTCTAGTGAGTAGCTGCATTTTGGCAGATTTAATGTTTGATGGTGACATTAAAGCAGCTTATTTTCAGACATTAGTAC
>NW_013952668.1:390640-404547 GCF_001266775.1 Austrofundulus limnaeus
TTTTTTATGAGAGTATAACATTATAACATGATATAAAACTCAAAAAAGTTGATTTTACATGATATTGCCCCTTTAACATTATTTTTTATGCTTCTGCTGGTGAGCCACGAGGAACTTTCAAATAAAAAAGACCTTCTAAGCCAACTTAAATCTTAAAAGTTCACACATTTTCATATCCCTCTCGGGCCGCCCTCCTCCTCAGACGACCCCCTCCCACAAACAAGAGAAATTTCAACACGGACCATGACAGCAATAAGGTTCACTTTTTAAAGTCTTTACTCCTCACACGTGCAGGCGGGGGTGGGGGGTCAGCTGCAGAACTTATCTCTAGCCGAAAAACGGGACAATGGTTCCACAGCATTGAAACTGAAGTTGGGTTTTTGAAAAAAAAAAATGATGAAATTGCTCCTGTCCTCTTCCAAACACATGACGGAGCGCGTGTCTGAGCCAATCGCTTTTTTTGACACTGATCAGCTGACATATTTAACGACACAGACATTAGCATTCATGAGGTACTTTGCATTGACTGTTTATGGCTGAGTGTGGGCGTGTAGAGGGCAGAACCGACCTTGTACACAAACTCTGAGGTGCAGCTGTGATCTATAAAAGAAAATTGTGCGTGGTGTGCGTGCACATGCTTTCATGAATCTGAAATTTTTTGGGGCACATGGCATTTTTGCCTTTTGGCTGTAGTTTGCTTTTAGTACGAATTCTATGCAATCCTTTATAAATGAGGCCCCAGCTCCTTGCTACCCTGCACTGAACAAGCAGGCATTGAAAAGGATGGATAAAAGTTTCTTGATTTATTTTTAAAAGTTTTGGTGCTCTGCAAATGACAGCAAGAGCCTTTGTGAAACAGGTGAGAGATAAATTCAGTACTGAGAGAAAGTGCTCAGCAACTTTTTTATTATACAGTAAGGAAAAAAAAAACAGGAGAAGAAAATCCTTATTTATCTCCTTCCATGCCGTCAGCTTACCACAAACTTTGCTGAAGGGGATTACAGACTGGGTGGGTAATGCTCTGTCACCGCAGAGTGGGAGACAACACGCTGTGACAACAGTGACGTGACAGTGCTGCTGACTCCTTCAGTTCACAGCTGTGCAGGAATGATTAGCCGAAAGTTGAGCCGGAGCATTTAAATACTTTCTCATGACCTTTAATCCCCAATCCAATCAAAATGCCACACTTCCTCCATCGAAAAAACACAAGTGAAACGCTCAGCTGCAAGTTTGTCTGCTCAGCTCTCAACATGCCTCTGCAGCAGCTCTCTCCTGATCACAGATTCCAGGAGCTGGCTGATTATCTGAGCAGATGACTCAAGTTTCAAACTCACAAATTAAAAGTTTTTTAAAAGCAAACATAGAAATTTGGAAATATGATCACTCCTTTAAAAAAATAGGAAATGACATTAAGTCAATGCAGGCAGTACCAGCTTCATTAAATACCTAGAATATTTGGTCTTTTATAAATTCTGTCTTATTTCAGGTTTTTTTTCTTTGTGTGTGTGTGGGATGAGGGTCAGCACAACTCAGGTGGGTTTGAAATGGGCTAAAGACACCAACAATAGCTCTGTGAATAGAAATGGAGAGAAAATGTGTCAAACATTGTTTAACCATGGCCAAAACTGTGTGTTTCTGCATCTCAATAACATGTGGAACTTTACACACTTACACACAACTCAGCGAGGAAAGTTGACTGTCTTAAAAGCTGCTAAAAGATGCCATTATCCCACTTACATGTTTGGACATTTGACAATAATTGTGATCTAGGCTGTTGGAGAGATGTATATCAGTGTTAAAGAGAAATAAATGAGTAAAAAAAAACACTATAAAAACACTTGATAAAATAATTTTGTGATTTTAATGTTTAGATCCACTTTACATAAATCGATTTTGTGAAAATATTAAGTGAAACCAACAGACTGTTAGATGTCACAGAAGCACACAAGGTGGACGAGGTGAAGAAGTGACCGATCTGAGTCAAATGCAGACAGTTCCAGAGATTTATTTTAGTGGGACAGTGTCAGAGAAAAAGAAAAGAGAAAGAATTACATCCTGTTCTGTAAGTCAGGGAGGCAGCAGCAGCAGCAGCTTTGAGCATATGTGATTCATTTGCAGGGGTCTACTCTCTGCTCTGACAGCAGCTGGGGTGCTGGGCGAGGCTTCATTGAGTCGGACCACTTGTCAGTGCTTTGAAAATGGGGAGGGGCTCACGGCAACACTCGCTGCTTGCTGAGGAAAGTGTTGTTGCTTAAGTCCCCCAAACTATCCAGAAACACTGAAAAGCATTGCTAGATTTGTCTCCAGTCTCTTTTTTAAAGAAACAAAGTCATTTGAGAGGTTTGAAAAATTGGTAAATTTTATTGATTTATTTTCTATTAAGGCAAATCCCACTGAGATCACAGATCTCTTTTGCATACGCTCATTTTGGAGACGTGAAGCTGCGACACAGATTGTGAAGTGAAGAATTAGAGCCACACTGTGTAATGATCACTGTCAGAGATTTAATTTACCTTCAGAATCAGACGTAGATATTTAGTCAGCTTTATCACCAGCTTTCTTAACAGTAATATTTATGCTTCTGCTGCTGAGCCAGAAGGAGCTTTGAAATAAAATAACTTAAATCTTAAATAAAAGTTCATGCAACACATTAATTTCTTTCCTCCTCCTCACGACCCTGACCCACAGACCCCTCCCCGACAAGAGACATTTCAACAGCAAAAGTCACGCTTTGGGTACGCGCAGGGCGCGCCCACCCTCATGAGTGTGGATGTATGTGTGTGTGTGTGTGTGTGTGTGTGTGTGTGTGTGTGTGTGTGTGTGTGTGTGTGTGGTGGGGGTCTGCCACAGATAACAGTGGAGGGGGGAGACGAGTGGTGAGATTATTTCTAACTTTATCTGACTTATTTAATTTTATTTATTGTTTTTATCATCCTGCAGGCTCTGAGAGAAAATAAATTTGAAGCCCAGTTTTTGATAAAAGTCATTAGATTACTCTAAATGTCTGTAAACCTGCAAAATGAGGGAAAATCTGTGTCAATTACAGACATTCTGTTCACGTGAGCAGTTGTCAGTCAGCACCTGTCAWCCTCCAGGCGCACAGCGGAGAGTGTCTGAGCCAATCACTTATTTTGACATTGATCAGCTGACTGATTTAAATACATCTTAACATTCATGAGGCACTTTGCATTGACTGTTTATGGTTGAGTGTGGGCGTGTAGAGGGTAGAACCTGAGGCGGGACCTTGTGTGCAAACTCTGGCGTGCGGCTGTGATTTATAAATTAAAGGTGTGCAGAAACGTGTGTACGCACGGTTTCATAAATCTGATTTATTTATTTATTTATTTTTTTTTGGTGTATGCCATTTTAGCCTTTTGGCCCTACGTTCATTTTTAGTATGGTTGCCACGCAATCTTTTACAAATCTGACCCCTGGGCATGAAAACCATGCCTATGGGAAACTGGAGTACCCAGAGAAAACCCACACAAGCATGAGAAGAACATGCAAACTCCACACAGAAAGACCCAAATAGATCAGTGGATTAAACCTAGGACCGTCTTGCTGTAAGGCATCAATTCTAACCACCGAGCCATTGTCCTGACAAAATAAATCTAGTGACAAGGCTGCCGAGTTGGCAACATTTAGCTTACGAAAGACACATGATAATCTGGAAACTTTCTCATAAATGTCAAATAAAGCCAACTGGTAGCCCAGTGAGACAGCAGCTTAAGAGCTGTACAGTCAGATATGTGAAGATATATATTCTTGTTTGTTTTACTTTACAAAAACACAATTCATTTTATTTTATTTTTATTTTTCTGGTAAAAATGGCACAGTTTAGCATATTTTTAACAAGTCGTACCACTAAAACAATATTTCAAACACACCTCTCCCTGTGGATGTTCAGGTTTTCTCCACGTACTCTGGATTCCTCCCACAGACTCTAAATGTGCATGAGAAGTAAACTGGCAACTCGAAGTTATTGCCAGGTGTGAGTGAAAGCACAACTGGATCTGTCTCTTTTGTCTTTGCATGGTTCTGAGATTGATGACCTGTCCAGAGTGTCCCCTGCTGGAGACGGTCACCAGTTTCAGGGATCTCATTGATTATTCCAACATAAACTTACTGTTTGTCTTTCTGACAAAAACTTCTAAACTCAGTTACAGAGGGAGCTTTTACTTGGAGATGGGCTTCATTTTATGCAGCTGTGGAATGACTGTATTGCATTAAATGTGGAGAAAAATAAGGTTCAATTTTCAACATTTTCTTTGACAAATTATGACCCTGTGTTAAATATGCAAATAAAAATTGAAAGGCATTTGTACTCTGGATCATTTAAACATGAGTACTGATGATATACTGTAAGTCCCTTTATTCACCCCGAGGTACTAGATTTTAATTTATTTTTTAATTGAAGGCTTGATAGTTTCCAGCAAAACATGCAGATTCAGTCCATTCGTTTTCCATGAAGAAAATAAACAACCAAGATACAGTTGGCTAGTTAGGTGCATTGTTGAAGTTTTTTTATTTTTATTTTTTTAAAGCTCTACTGTTTACTGTTTTTTCTATCCCACCACTTAAAGCTGCATTTCTTCTGTTTTGTTGCCTGAAATGTATTTTGGGTGAACATCTGAATGACAAAGCTGTGGGAAATACAGTAATGAAACTCAGGCTAACACCAGAAGAACTTTTGTGACCATCACATCAGCTACTGCTCAAAAAAGTGCTTCAAAAATTTCTTTGTTTAAATTTCAGACAGTTCTTTCAAATGACACGTGGATAAGGGATTTATTCATTGTATTTTGACAAAATGCAAATGTTGCAAACATTTTAATCAATATTATATCTGCCTGTTTATCCACATTTATCCCACTTTGACACTTAATCCTTGTTTCCATGTGACGGGTCACATTTATTTATTTTTGCATTATGTTAAAGTCCATGTTTAAGCAATGCAAAGTCACTTATTGATATCTCGTATTCTAATGAGAGGTAATAGTGAGGTTAGACTGTATGACACAATAGTCTGCCATAGACAGCTGATTATGTTGCTAACAAATATTTTCCCTCACTTAGAAGAGCACTTTTACCTTCTGAAAGGTATGTGAAGTACTTCATTGTGAAAATGTTTAGTTTAGAGGTTTTAGGGGGAGAACTGAGAACATTTATTCCATTTGAATCTGAGTGAGCCCCAGTGAGGCCTGAACACACACATACCTCCAGGTGAATCTGTGCGACTCGCTCTCCTTTTAACTGGCATCCTTCCAGCTGGTCAGCACTGGAACATTGTGCAGATGGGCACAAAATCACCAATCTGACGGACGCCTCGGGTCTTTTCATGGACAGGCTCTGCAGTGCAGTCATGTTCATTCTCTTGTCAAACTTCATCGTCTTCTCATCACTCTTCCTCTCCCTCCAGCGCTCGCTATTCTCTCCACTCTCACCTCTTTTTACTCACCTTTCCTGCATCACATTCACTGATCTTGTCTCGGGCAGATGCTGGTTTTTCATTTTCCTACATTCCCTGGCCACCTTTGGTGACAATGCCTGCAGATAAAGTAAATAAAAGGCATACCCCTGATATTTTGGGAATATTATTTGATTTAATATAGCTGTCTTTTAGCTTGTCAAGAAATTTTATTTAACTGAGACTCTGGTTTACAGAAGCTGTTTTCACTCAGTCATTTGTTCAGTTCTTATTTGAACAAAAATATATATTAGGTAGCATTTTAACCAAGGAATGTTCAGCTGCACTCTGATTCAAACACTCATTAACTTTGAGATGTTTAACTTTCAAAACATTGCGTATATTGGAGTTATATGTTTTCCTGAGTCTTGTGGAATGATTTGATGAACTATTTTCTTAGAAAAATTGTTGAAATTTCCATTCAGCCAAATCCTGTGTTGTTTTATGAATGTCTTWTTAGGAGTATTAAGAAGGCGTGACATTAAAAGGTCAGCATTTTGTCAGATTTTTTAAAAGAGAATTTTCTTAGAAGAGATAAAGCTTGATGAGTTTATACAGCAGCTGCAGATAGAAGTGTTCAATTTTTGTTTGTTTCTGATAATCAAGTTGAAAGTTGATATTTAAAGATGATTCAGCTGAATATCATTGATATTTATTATTTTCTGTCYGTTAATAAATACAGTTTTTTAAAGATTTTGCATTAAAAATATCAACTTTATATTGCCATGGAGACTGAATTTGGTTTTAAGGATCAGCAGTGTTCAKATTATTTTAACAATGTTAACAATTGTATTACATACAGTATAGTATATATGACAAATTTTTCAAGTGCACAACCCACTTACCCGGCTATGCTGCTCATCCTCACAAATGCATGTTCCTTACAAATGTGGCACCAAACAAAAGGGAAATAAACAGGCTATCCAATGATATAAGATTTAATGCCAAGACGCATTGTTACAACAGATAAATATTTTCCAAACACACATTTTGTCACTTTTTGTTTTAATGAAGTACAGTGCAAGAGGCGAGGTACACACTGAACATGTCTCCAGGACATTACAGGTCCACACAGAGAAAAATGAGACAACTAGGGACAATTTAGAGTCACCAATTAGTGTAAGTAATGTTTTTTGTTCTGTGGGAGGAAACTGGAGTACCTGGAGAAAACCCACACATGCACAGGGAGAACATGCAAACTCTACCCAGAAAGGTCCCCCGCCAGGATACTATTTAGCAACCTTCTTGCAACAGCTCTACCAACTTTATCAACTTTAGGTCCTCTGCTAGAGGTCTGGGAACTTGAGTGTTCTTCATAATAACTTAGCTGTTCCTAGGACTGCACTTTTCTGGACTGAGATGTCAGATGTTTCTCCAGATATCTGTTGGAATCACTTCTCCAGCATGGGGGTCAATGCCCGGAGTGCCCCAATGACCATGGGCACAACAATTACCCTTCACCTGCCAGGCTCTTTCTAGCTCATATCTGAGTCCTTTGTATTTCACCAGTTTCACATGTTCCTGTTTCTTGGCGTTTCCATGATTGGGGATGGCCACATCAGTCACAATGGCTGTCCTCTGCTACTTATCAATGATCACAATGTCTGTTTGGTTGGACATTACCATCTTGTCTGTTTGAATCCGGAAGTCCCACAGAATTTTAGCTTGACCATTCTCCACCAACTTGGGAGGTGATTCCCACTTTGATCTAAGGATCTCCAGTTTGTACTCTGCACAGATGTTTCTGCACACCATACCAGCCACTTGGTTTTCACAGTCCATGTATTTCTTTCCTGCTAGTATCTTACACTCTGCTGTGAGATGCTGGATTGTTTCTGGATCTTCTTTGCACAGCCTGAAACTGGGATCTTGCCTGGTATGGTAGATCTGGGACTCAATTGCTCTGGTGCTCAAGGCCTGCTCCTGTGTTGCCATGCTCAGTGCTTCTGTGCTGTCTTTCAGTCCTGCCCTCTCCTGACATTAGTAGGATTTGGTCACATCAACCACTTCAGCTTTCTGTCGGTGGCAAATACCATGCAGTGTTTGTTTTCCTTCCAAGGTGTTTCCTTCAGCACCTTCTCTTCCAGTTTCCATTGTCTGAGACATTCATTGAGTGCTTTGTGTTTTGAGGCCATCTTCCTGATGTATTCATTGAGCTTGGATATTTCATCTTAGATGGTAGCTCTGATGTTTACTAGGTCTCTGACTCTTTTTTGTGCTTAGTGTGTTGCCTGTTAATACTGGATTTGAGTTGGAATCTACCACGCATGGTGAGTAACTTTCCTGTTTCCTCCTTTAGCCAGCTTATTATCCCAGCACGGTATCTGATTACTGACAAGGCATAGCTGTTGATTGCCCAGACCTTGTTTTTGCCATTGAGCTGACTTTTCAGAACTTGCCTTACTTGTTGCAGGTATAGCTGTTTTCCTTCTGGCCTCTTTGCAGTTGCCTTTTACCTGTCGTATTCCATGGTGCTTGTAGCTCTCCTTAACATCTGTTATTCTTCCTTCTGGGAGTGCAATTCCCTCCATTTGTATTACCTTCCCTTTCTTCATTACCATTCGGCCACATTTCTCCAGCCCGAAAGACATTCTGATGTCGCTGCTGTAGATCCTGGTGGTGTGAATCAGTGAGTCAATGTCTCACCCACTCTTAGCATTCAGCTTTATGGCATCCATGCAGAGGAAGTGAGTGACAGTGGGCCCATTTCTAAGTGTGTATCCATAGCCAGTCTTGTTGGTTATTTGGCTGATGTGGTTCAAGACTATGCAGAACAGCAGTGGGGACAGAGCATCTCCTTGGTATAATCCACATATGTGGAGATTTGAACAAGTGGCTTGCGATTGGCCTCAATGGTGGTTTTCCAAAGTCTCATGGAGTTGACAATGAAGGCCTTCAGAGTGTTTTTTTTTACATTGTAGAGCTTTAGGCATTCCAAGATCCATGTGTGTGACATTGAGTCGTAGGCTTTCTTGTAATAAATCCAGACAGTGCACTGTTTTGTCTGGCTTTATAGTCATGAGTGACTGATCTGTCAACCAGTATTTGGTGTTTGACTCCTCTGGTATTTTTACCAATGACTTTCTGTGCTTCTGTCACATATTGGCCCATGTGCCTGCTTATCTTAACCAAACTAAAAAAAATTCTTATGGCAGTGTTCTAGTTCCATTGCACAGAACTCAGATTTATTTATTGTAGTTATGTTTGAAATAACAAGTTACAATAGAAAATTGTCTTGGTGTCATGGAATCAAAACAGAGAATAATGAAGGACTAATTTCTTGTTGACTGTCATGTAATGATGAACTGCTGATCATATTTTAGTTAATGGTTACATGATGATGTGTTACTAATGAAGTGAGCAGGGATCACATGTGGGACTGATAGTTAATTATTGTGTAATTATTACATTCTGATAGATGGCTCATTATGATGTAAATATTAAAGGCAAATAAAAAAACTAAATGATTGATTATTTATTGTTAAGTAATGAACCGACAGGGTTAATTGATTAGCTCGAAAATGTTTTTATATGCATCTTAGAGAGAGAGAGAGAGAGAGAGAGAGAGAGAGAGAGAGAGAGAGAGAGAGAGAGAGATTGGGTGTGTGTACATGTTTTTGTTACCTGGTGGGTACCATTTTTGACCATTTTCCTGGCACACAGCCTGGTGAGGACCCACTGTTCCTTTTGGGGACAAAAGTCTGTTCCCCATTGGGGGAAATGCCTTTGGTGGATCAGGGGATTGCTTTAGGACTAAGATGTAAATTGAGTTTAAATTGAGTATTGAGCAATGAGGTTAGGTTTAGGGCAAAGGGTCAGAGTTAGGCTATAGAAATGATTGTTAAATGAATGGAAGTCAATGCAAAGTATATCTCATAAAGCCTGGAATCAACCTATTTCACATATGGGGGCAATACTATAGGCAGAAAAATGGTTATCCTAACTGGACTTTTCTGAAAGCAGACAAGAAACCCAAACAAGATTCCAGCCAACAACCAGGTGAAAATGAAGACCCTAAACCCAGACCCAAACCAGTCGTCATTCCATATGTGGCAGGAGTTTCAGAGAAGCTGAAACGTTTATTCTCTAAACAGGATGTCCCAGTGGCTTTCAAACCCCAAAACATGTTGCAACAAATATTAGTTCACCCCAAAGATCCAGTTCCCCGGCAAAAACAGAGTAATATAGTATATGCTGTTAAGTGTCAGGAGGACTGTGATCAGTCTTACATTGGGGGGAAACAAAACAGCCACTGTTCAAAAGAATGAGCCAGCACAGACAAGCTACATCGTCGGGTCAGGACTCTGCAATTTACACTAATCTACAAGCCAGTGGTCACTCTTTCAGGGATGAAAATGTTCTCATCCTTGTTAGAGAGGAACATTGGTTTGAGACAGGAGTAAAGGAAGCCATCTTTGTGAAGAAAAAATGTCCACCATTAAACAGAGGTGGAGGTCTTCTTGCCCAGTTGTCCTCCTCCTACAATGCTGTTAATGCAAGTATTACTCAGACCCCTGTGAGCAAAAGGTGTGAATCAGGGTCCCAATGATAGCCAACATAAAGAGGGGAAAAAATACAAAAACAAGGGGACGTCGAGCACCGCCTGCACTCTTCACATACACATAACACGACACCTAAGAACCACAGCATCAAAACCAATAAGTCAGGTGATCTCATAAACCACTGAATGAATTGTTTAATTAGTACTCTTTCAATGTATGAGGGTTTAACTTTAGGAGTGCATTTGATTCAGGACAGTTATCAGACAACTGAAAGTAAACACAACAAATGATTGACCTCAAAATATGGTGAAGATGTAACAGAGTTATCTTCAACACCATCTGTATTCTGAGAGCTGACAGGTTGTACTGGATCTTTGTTTATAATGTTGACTATAACTGCAGTCAACTCAGTCCGGTTGTCAGCAAAATATCTCATGAACTGCTGGAAAGATTGAAAATTTCAGGAAAGACTCATTTGGTGTACCTCCAAAAGAGATTATTTTTAAAAGTTAACCTAATTGTCAGTTTTGGAGAAATTGTGGTCAAATATGATGTGGTAGAAGCTGACAGACCCTCACAAAACATCRTTTGAAAATAATAATGCATAAAATTGTGCATAATGAGTTTAATGATTGTTAGCCTTAAATTTAAGTCAACATTTTGTCTCATTCTCTATATGTGAATGTTTTATTTTATAGCTGATGGAGTCCTGAAATGTGTTTAAGGTCAATCTTTTGATCAGATTCTTTGTGGAGTTTTTTCTTTTTTTAATCCATTAAAAGCCTTCCTTCTCCCTGGGCTTTTCTTCATCCCATGTTTCCAGCAGGATAGTTATTAAAAGGGATTCAGATAAAAGTGATGTTCATTGGCCTTTCTTGTACCGGTCTAGTCTGCTAGTTGGTGATTAATGAACTGCTTCCATCTCCAGCTCTCTGAACTCTGGCCTGGACGTAATTAAAATTCAGCCATTGACCGCTAATCATAAATTACTTCTTACAACCTGTGACACTTTAAGAAATCTTCCCAATTAATAATTTACAATAGAGGTGAGGAAGAAGTCCAAGTCCCCCGTGAGAGTCCTGAAGCCCATCTGGTCCTGGAAGAGTGGCAGTGCCTTCACAGAACATCAGGTGTTGGTGGACGTGTGACTGATGAGTGCTGTCTACTCTGGTTGTGTTTTACAGGTAGCTGCTGTCCTGACAGAGTCACTGCACCGCTCCTGCCCCATCTCATGACCTGAACATCTGGTTTCCAGCTGAAAGTCTCACAACATCAGAGCTCCATCCTCTCCACCTGGGCCGGCAGGGATCGGACGATTTATTTAACACAAACAAGACCAGAGCCTCTCATCTTGTCCTCTTTGTGCTTCTTTTAGTTGTTTAAAACGTGTTTGTTTTGACTGAATTCTTATCAGCAAATGGTTGTATCAGCAAAAGGTTATATCTCATGGACTGAGTGAAAGAGTGCGGATCTGTGTGACACTCCTTCAATCTTTAACAACAGGAAACCAGATGAGGGTGAGACAAAGCAGAAGTGTTGTAACCTTTATGAACTACTTCGTTTAACTATTTCTACTGGAATGAAAATCAGTCTGTCTATAAATTATTGATTATTATTGTTGCGTTTAGTGATGGTAAATTATAATTTAAATAAGCATGTAATTCGGAATAAAGTTCAACAGTAAACAAATAAAATGAATGTGTCTTTGTACAATAAATGGTAATAGTCTAAACTTTGGACACATGTATGAAAATAAAACAAATGGAATCTGAGACACTTTCTGATTGGACTTAAAGTCCAGATGTGGCTGCAGATGTTAAAGCGGTAACTAGTAGAGGATCACTGATATTATTGAAGTGGAACAAAGTGGAGTGGTGGCACAGAAGTTAGAGAAGGTCGTCTGTTCCCTCTCCYATGTTTTCCTCCACTTCATGGGCTCCACTTTTAATCCAGGAGCAAGGCCTCTAACCCCTCCCATCTGCTCCCCTGAGCTCCCAGCTCCCTGATCCACACACGTGGGCTGCAGGTGATTCAGGAAGAGCATAAAAAACAAAAGACAAACCTTCATGTTAGTTTATTTGATGTGGCGACCCCTGAGGAAGGGACAAAAAAAAACGTTAAAACTTTGTTAAAAATCCTGTTAAACTGTTTTTAATATTTGTTTTTACCTGTATCACCACTCAGCACACTGTGAAAGAGAAGGGACAGCCTGGACATTTCTCCAGTTCATCACAGAGACACATAGAGACAAATGAGACAAACAAACATTCACTCTCTCACTAACACCTACAGTAGAGACAATTTGTAGTTACTAATCAATCCATGTTTTGATTTGGGGGAGGACCCCCCCCCCCACACACACACACACACACACACACACACTCACACACCAGCTATGTTTCTCTATCTTTGTGGGGACTTTCCATTGTCTTCCATTCATTTACTGATCATTTATATAGCCTAACAATGAGCCATTACTCTAAAGTTAACCACTCCAGTAAATGCCTGACCCTAAATCTAGCATGAACTTAATTCACACCTTGGTCCTAAACCTAACCCCCCCACCCCACCCAAAATCAGCCTCTGAAGTTGTGTAGACCAGGCTTTGGTCCCCACAAGGAGCATTTGATCCACATGAGACTGCGTTTTCCTGAAAGATTGTCCCCACCAAGTAGTAAAAAACATGGGCCCACCTACACACACACACCTCACTCCGTGCAACTTCCATGGAAACACCAACATTAATCTGTCTCTAACAAAATCTTTCCTCTTCAGGAACACCTTGCTGTTCTCATAAACAATTACAAAATTGTTTTAAGCACTTTTCTTGCAGCTCATGGTGGAGTTTTTTTTTTAAATAATTTCTCGTAATTCATTTTGAAACAGCACAACAACCACAGTTATCCTGTTACTGAGGTTCTTGATCTTTGAATGTGATGAGAGAAGCCAGGAGCCCAACAGAAAAGATRCTATAAAGAGTCACTATGCTGTCTGGTGACATGGTGTGTAGGCTACCGTACTGAACAGGGACCAAAGTAAACCAAGTAGAAATTGTTCAAGGAAATTAGAAAGAAAATTATAGAGAAGCATCTAAAAGTTAAAAGCTATCTCCAAGCAGCTTGATGTCTATGACTACAGCTGTACAGAATATTTAGACATTTATGTTCCACAGAACTGAAGCCAACCTCGCTGGTCATGGCTACAGGAAGAAAATTAATGACAAATCAAAGAGAAGGAGAATATAAATGGTGACCAAACAGTCCAGAACAACCTCCAAGTATATTAAAGGTGAACTCCAAGATCAAGGTACGTCAGTCTCAGATTGCACTATGGGTCACTGTTTGAGTCAGAGTTAAAGAAAGACAGCTTAAGAGGACACCAGATCGTAAAAAGTCAGACTGTGATCTTCCACAATACAAAGTAAAACGCTGCAAATCTTCTAAAAGAGGAGGCTATGTTATGTTCTGGGGCTGCAATGCTGCATATGGCACAGGGTGTCGTGAATCTGAGCAGGGTACAATGAAACCTAAAGACTATCAAGGGATTCTAGAGAGAAATGTGCTGCTCAGTGTTAGAAAGCTTGGTATCATTTGCAGGTCATTGGTCTTCCAACATGATAATAACCCAAAACACACACAACTGAACACTGGACTGTGCCTTTTGAGTCTTTATCTAAATCCTATTGAACATCTGTGGAAGRAGCTGAAACATCTGGAGAAGGCACCCTTCAAATCTGAGACAACTGGAGTAGTTTGCCTATTATCAGAACATATGTGGACAAGTGTATAAGTCTCAGAGAGATTTACAGAAATAATATGAATGCAGCGATTGCCACAAAAGGTTGTACAACAAATTAGTTATTGTGCAGATCTGTCTTATTAATTATATATTTTGTTTAACCACAAGTCAAAAGCAAGGTGTATATTTCTGATATATAT
>NW_013952668.1:404666-410528 GCF_001266775.1 Austrofundulus limnaeus
TATATATACAGTATATATAATATCTCAGTAGTGTTCAAAGTCAGTCCTCAAGGGCCAGTGTTCTGCATGTTTTAGGAGCTGCCCTGGTTCAACACAGCTGAACCTAAGTAGTGCTTAATTAGCAAGCCCCCTCAATATGCCATCAAGGTCTGCCGAGGCCTTGTTAATGTCACTCATTCCAAATCAAATGGCTCATCAAGATCTGGTTCCCTTTAATGAGCTGATCTACTTGTCTCTACTTTTTTGGCCCTCCAGGAAAACTCCTGGTAGGCTTTTATGCCAGTCTACCCTTGGGCACAACTCCTACACTGGTCTTACAGCACTTGGCATCCCCAGGCACATTCTCCCCCAAGTCCCTATGTTGAGCCTGAACCGACCTATCATTGAGCCTCCTTGATCAAGTTGAGCTACTCAACTGACCAATCAGTGAGGTCCATGGAACAGGGTCCTTTCTCAACTCACCAATCAAACGGCTGCATTTGCTAGCAGTACCGTGTCATGACCCTAACACTATCTTAAGCTAATCAAAGTTGCAGTGGACAATAACTAAGTCCTTTATGTTTACTTTAAGCTTTACAGAGATATCAACTGCTTAAGTATTAAAATAATAATTGGCTAAATTGTTAGCGCCTTTGCAACAAACGTAAATTGTCCAAAAGCTACCATTACTTTTTATAGTCTCCCATGCAAGTACTAACCAGGACCAACSCTGCTTAGCTTCCAAGATCAGACGAGATCTGTTTTGTGCAGAGTGGTAGGTTTACAAAATAAGTCTACATGCAATAAAAACACACAGTTCTAAATTAGTTCGGTTCATAAAAAGAGGTGTATTAAAAAGTGCTGTACAGTAACATCAATATGTATTCAGATAGTTTGGGATGGTCATTTTAAAAACTAAACTAGTTAGGATGACATAGTGGGAGAGGGGTAACGTCCTTTTAAACTAACGATCCTGCTGTGACATGAAAACTCAGGACATGACAGGTTTTATCAGGTCATTTTTACCTCATGGCAGCTTGAGAGAAGCATCTCAGCTTGGAAATAAGAAGCACCTGAGCTGAGTTTCAAATCTTTGAATACTTTTAGAAATGTGATTTTCAGTTTTTTTTTCCTAAATCAACAATATTCTATTGAATTATACWGTTACTTTTCACTTCAAAAATAAAAGGGCTACAACATAAAACAACATTTCTGAACCTGCTGTTTGCTCAGTGTTTCCATGTTTCAGGTTCCTGCAGCTTCCTGTTCACACATTTACTGAGATTCMCCCAAAGGAACAGAGAACCATGTTACAGGTTTATGATGATGCTGGAAGTTACTCAAACTCAGCCTGACAGATTTCCTCATGTCTTCATCATCCCACACTCCCTGTAAGAGGTCTAATTTAGAGGCACTAATAGGCTTAATTTGATCTGTAAATGAAGAGATGATGTTGGGAGTTTTTCTGCACGTCTGTCTCGTCTCCTGAGTGGAAATAAAATGAATTCCATGCTGCGCTGCAGGTTCATGTTCCACATGGCTCATCATSTTTCACTTTATACATGTGGAGCAGAAAAATGTCAGTTTTTTTCTCAGATTTGTCCATCCTTGCCAGTTTCTCTCATAGCTTTTAACACTAGATCAGAGTTTTCCTCAARCCATAAAGATTCACTGATACAGGACTTTTTCTKTTCTTTTTTTAATAAAGAAKCAGKAATGCAWATTGCCTGCTKCCTTGAGTTTTACACTAASATCTCCTTATGTTCAGAAATGATGGCRTTGCGGCTGCTTCGGTCAAACCTTACACTACGTTGTGCACAATCTCAGCATGAGATGTTACACTCAGGAAGTGTGTTGGGCCAAACTCTCAAYTACTTTTAGGTCAGTATCTCTAAAGTTCACTCCGTTTTATTTTCTCACTTTCACCTATRCATGTCACTGAATTCTTTGCAGATAACTTCACCCAGGTCTTAATTACTAGCAGAAGGGTCATGTCTAGAAGTCTGTGGACTCTAAAAATACAGCAGCAGAAAATAAAGCTCACAAAAAAAAATGCTGGCTAAAGGAGAATTCAAAGCCCCATGGAAGGGTTGATTGGTTATTTGTTGACTTACTGTAGTGGTAAGAAATTTTCTTCCATCCATTTTCTTTACCTGTTTTGATGTCTGTCTTTAGCAGTCCTTGTACAAAATGGTAAAGAACACCTGAAACACATATCCTGTCCATCACAGGGATACATAAAGACAAATAAGACAGGCAACCATTCAACCTAGTGTCATCTAGTGACAGTTTAGTCACCAGTTAACCTAGCATGCATGYTTTTGGTTTGTGGGAGGAAACCAGATTACCTGGATGCTGTTGTCTCCAGCCTTTTTGAGGGCCTCATCACAATCTTCAGTCACTGAGAGGACCAGGAGGACATCTATCTACTGCCTGKCTTTGAGAGGGTCTGGGAAGATTCCACTCAGTCTCCAACCCTTAAAAATGTCCCAAAGGAAGTCTTTAGTCTCCATTCTCTGAGGGTCCTGGGTCATTCATTCTTCAGGGTTTCATGTCATCAGTTGCAGAGGGTCTCAAGTCATAATCCCCTGAGCATCTCAGATCACCAGTCTCTTAAGGTTCTACATCACTGTTTTCTAATGGTTCCAAGTCTTCCAGTCTCTGAGGACTCTGACTCTTCATTGTGAGTAATTCCAGGTTAATCTACATGTAAATCTAAGCACTGACAAGGCCTCTCATGAAGGTATATAAAGTTTGGAATTTTACATACACCAGACATTTGGAATTGAGAAAACCTTGCAGATGGGAAGCAAAATGTCTTCAGCTTCAGAATAGAAGTGCATTTGATTTTTTTTTAACTTTCTTTTTGTTGGGGTTTACTCTCTGGGGGTCTCCACTCACCTATGAATTCTGAAGTCATCTATCACAGAGAGCTTTCAGCCCTGGAGAGCCTCCTGTTTATCCTTACCTCTTGAGTTCACACTTCTGAAACATTTGAGGAAATAGAAATGCCGTTTCCATATCTATCTTTAAGTTTAAAAGGGTCAAGTCTCGCCTGCCACATCTATTTACATGGACCCTGGGTCATTCACCAGAACTCTCTTGCCAGTCTGGATAGGCCCCTGGCTGAATTGACAAAAGGTAATTTATTTTTATATATTTTTTTCTGCCTGGTCCTTCTGTCCAGGTCCTTTCCTCTCTACTTACAATGATRTTTATTGTGTTTTGGAACATCAGGAGTGTCCTCTTGGGGAAGGAGAACCATCATGAGCTGCTGTGTTTGATTGTTTACTGTTTTGGTTTGCTTCCTGACTGGTCATCCACATGCTTCTTGTATTTTTGGTTTCTGAAGTATTTTCTGCCCTGTCAGGATATTTTAATTTAGTCCTTTGTTTTATTGAGTACTCTAGAGYAGTAGTGTTCAAAGTCAGTCCTCAAGGGCCAGTGTCCTGCATGTTTTTGGAGCTGCCCTGGTTCAACACAGCTGARCCTAAGGAGTACCTAATTATTAGGCCTCTCCTGGCATACTGAGAAAATTACTAAGCATTCTTTAGGTTCAGCTGTATTGAACCAGGGCATCACCTAAAACATGCAGGACACCGGCCCTTGAGGACTGACTTTGGACACCACTGCTCTGTCTGCATCTTTGGGTCCCACTTCATCATGAAGCCTGGCACCTGGTTTGGCTTGTGCTCTGRCATGAACTGTGAACATGAACGCATGATTTTTTAAAAATGTTTGATCCACTGAATTTACTTCAATCAGGTTGTAGAAACTTCTAAAAAACAAAAACAAGAAGCACCTGAGCTCAACTATGAGTATCAAAGAAAGGCCGTGAATATGTGAACTACGCAACATTTAGATTTTATTATTAATAATCAATACGCAAAAGTTTCAAACAAGTTTTTTCTACTTATAAATTATGTGTAACATCTTGAAGGATACATACATGTGTTCCATTTTGCAATAAGGCTGTAACATAAAATGTTGATATGCTACCAAAGACACACTATACATTGGAATGAAGACTTTTGGACAGAGAGATTCAAAACTGCTTACTGACATTTTCACTGCCTTTATCTTCACTTTAAAGCTTGAGTAGCCTCATGCTAACAGAATAATGATTGATCAAGAAATGTGTTAAAAAGGTAGGAGAAAAAAAACAATTCTACTGGTCTTGAAACTAGTCCTAATATTTTATTGGGAAATGCCATTTCCAGTGTTTAATTAGCCGGTTACATTTGTACATCACATGGGCTTGTAAAATCTTATTTGCATATCTTCTAAAGRTAAAGCCCATATTTTTAATTAGTAAAATGTTGGAAGCCAGACTTCCCTTTGTGTTAACTTTCAGCTCTCTCTCTCCCATCTTTTGAGGAAAAGTGTGCATCAGGGTGTCTTGGGGTGAAGATGGCAAGCTGGAATCACAGGGAAAAGTGCAGCTAATTTCTCACTTCCCTTTCCATATTTAAAGCAGTGTTCAAGCAGAGGTTTAAATAGCTGCAGTAGTACATCATTAGCTCCTCTCCAGGCTCAGAGTGCAGAGCTGTGGGGAAAGGAGATAAATCAACATTTTATAGCTCCTACGGGTTCTGTGGCTCAAACTGAGCACTGCAGCCAAAAATTAAAGACTTCTTAATAGGCTGCAGAGCTGAAACATATTACTGCGTCTGACATGATGATGGGCTCCTCGTATATCTTCATATGGACAAACAGAAGCTCCTTTTGTCATCAAAACAACACAGTCATGTTTCACTGGAAAATAAACAATAAAAGCATCAAAAATTTGGTGGAAATATTAAAAACCTTCTCTAATCTTGTTGCAGATGGTTTTAATCTTGAATGAGTGTCCTAGCTCCCCTTGGTGTGGTGCCCCCTCTCTCCTGCCGCACTCCCCTCTGGTGGTTGGTGCCTCTGCCCCCCGGTGCACATGGTGGCTCTCTGTGTCTAGGGCTGGTTGTCCGGGTTTGCGCCGGCTTGCCCTGGTGACTGTCTGGTGTGTCCATGCCTGGTTCTGCTGTGGCGCGGTGGGTGCCGGCGGGGCCTGTGAGCTTGTCGCTGCTGACCCCAGGGGATTAATGTGTGGTCATTGGTGGGGCTCTTCCTGTTCTCTCCTGTGGTCCCCTTTTGGGGGTGGGTGGGTGGCACTCCCGGTGCAAGTGCCTCTGGGAGCTCTGCGCTTGGGGGCCCTCTTGGGGTCTTTGGCGCTGGTCTCCCTTATGTCTGCTTCCGGATTTGCGGGTTGGGTCTGTGGTCCTCCACAGTCACTTTGAAACATTCCATTGGAGAGATCTTATACATACATGCATCCGTTGTGATGCTCCAGGACTTGGAGTCACCGGCAGTTCCTCACCAATCTGTACCACTGAAAGACCGTGGTTCAGTACTAGTTTCACCTGCCGGCAAAATAACTCTGTGGTTGGGATGTCCTCGGCCACCGTCGTGCTCCGAACTCTTCACCAGCGTTGTTGAGTCAGCGTGTTGTCTAGGCGTCTCTAGTTCCTGGCATTTCAGGATCACTCTCCACACACCACCTCTCCAGTGTGACACGAACACACCTCTCAGGTCCTCAGCTTGACACCACTGCACAGCTCAACACATCTGCCGCACAGCAAACACTCCGTCAGCTCCATCGTCATCCTCAGCACTGTGTCCACTTCCATTCTCCTCCTGTGCCATACGAGCGTAGCTACAGACAGGCACTGCTACAGACAGGAGCGTTCCAGACAGGCACGCTCTCTCCACACTCCAGGTGCGTGCTTATGAAGGGCCTAGGCCACACCCACTTTCAGGAAGACCTAGTGAGAAGCACAATTAAACAAACACACACGGCAGCAATAATGACCAGTAACAGCAGCAGCAGCAGGGCTGTCACCATATATA
>NW_013952668.1:411114-412302 GCF_001266775.1 Austrofundulus limnaeus
ATATATATATAGGCTTCACAGCCATTTGAACACATGTTGAGTTCTCCAAAGCATTCATCTCTTCCAAATGATGAATCTTGAGCTCCAACACCATCACCTCTTGGAGAAGCTGGCAGAAATCCTCTTTGGAAAAGAAAGGAGGCATCTTGAAGCTTTTCTGTATTCACTGTCAGCAGTTGATGTTTCAAAATTTTCTCAGGTTCTTCAACAGCAAAAAATAAAATCCAGTGCTCTCTGCTTATTCAAAATTATCTGTCACGTCGGGGAGGTCACCATATTGTTGGAAAAACGTGTTGTTCAAAATGGTACGTCCGAATAAACAGGCTTCGGCTGGATTTTTTCTTAAAACTTTATTGTCCATCTTCTGACTCCAATCAGGTTCACAGAACAGCACTCAGCACACAGGCCTCAGTCAGACCTTGGGCTGATATCAAGAAAACCCAAACAAAGCAGAGCAGCTCCGCTCTGAGCAGACTCGACATCTTCTACTATMATAATGAATAGAGCTTATAATGTACATCTCTTCCTGGTTAAACCCTTGGAGGTGTTACCTTTTACGTCAGACGTCAGAACGTACTCAGTTTTGTTTAGGCAAAAGAAAGAACACGATAAGGCACACACCAACTCTTTGTCAGCTTTAACCTTACAGGCTGAAATGATCAGAAAGTATAAAATACAAAACTGAATCTAATATTCAATTAATCAGTTACAAAATTTCCTTCAAGTCGACTCCCAGTCACGTGGTTGCTCGACATTTGTTTTTGCACACACCTTTGAAACACATGGTAACGCTGCTGAGAACCCCTCCCACTGTCATGTCACAGCACAGCTTTCTTCTCTCTTGGAGGCAACACTCTAAAATTGAGCACAGATTTTTCATGATGGAGCTCCACACTTTTAAGCAGACAGACACCTCCATGAACATAATCTGTCTTCTTTCCATCAGTGAGTTTTTGTCCATTTGACCCTTTAAACATGTCTGGAAAAGTCAGAAAGATGGACATAGCCTCGGACAACTGCTCCTCAAAACTATCCACGCTGTTTTGACAAACACAGCCGGCTACTAGAAAAAAAAAATGTTGACGCAAAATGGAAACAATGGGCCTCATGCAAGAACCGTTCGTACGCACAGATTTGTTCTTAAATTGTGCGTACGAGTGATTTAGGAGAATTTGTGGCATTCACCAA
>NW_013952668.1:413090-419547 GCF_001266775.1 Austrofundulus limnaeus
CATTTACACACGTTTCCAGAAGATAGAAGTGTTTGTTGAATCTGACGTGACATGTTCGTACGAACCCTTTGTACGAACAAAAGTAGGAGAAATTTAGGATAAGAATACGAACATGTTCTTGCATGAGGCCCATTGTCATCTGAGTGCTTTTCTGCATTAACAAACATGCCCAAAAACCCCTGACCAATCACACAAAACTTGGTGCATGCTCTGTGAGAGAAAGTTCAGTCTGAACCTTGTGTCGAGAACAAAATGATGATTTTTTTTACTTGCTTAACTGCAATGAGAGATGATTTCTTCACKTTAGATGCAGTATGTAGGGGCTTTTAATGTGAAGGGAAACGTGTACTTGCAGAGTGGAGTAAAAAGTACAAACCTTCAATGTTTTCCTGTGTTTCTTCCTCAACACTACAAGGAAAAGAGTCCATGAAGGCTATGGTAGCTCTGTGGTCACTGTGTATTCCTGAGGCTGCAGGTTCAAATCCAGGTTGTATCAAAGGTTCATGTAGTAAGTTCACTCGCTRCCAAACAAGTAGCCAGAAGGTAAAACATCCAGTTTATTTCAGTGCATGTGTAGAAGTAGCAATGTTTTTCATTCAGGTTTAATTTTTGCTTCCAAAGTTTGTTCATTCTGTAACTTCTGGGCTCACAGGAGTTTCCCTGATGCCAACAGAGACGTTTGCTCTGAAGAAAATGTTTCACAAGCTGCTGAACAACAAACAGCAGGATTCTGTAAAAACAACAAACGGTCTTTAATTCAAGACTTGTTCAGCTTTGATACAAAGACAGCTACTGAACACTTAAGATGTCCACCTACTTGTTCTTTTTATTTTGAAGTTTTACTTATTTTTATGTAAATCTAATTTCTCAGTATTGTGAACACAGTTTGTTTTTCTTTCCGCCCTCCCACCTCTTGTCTGTTTTCAGATGGCTGTAAACTTTGCCAGGATCAGAAGTTCAGGTTATTATATCTGTTTACTGCTTGTTTGGTTGGAGCACTGTTACAAAATAAGCCCCACGTGGTGAATTCCATCATTATATTCTGTTTTTAGGACTGCCTGCCACCAGGGCAGCATGATTTGGTCCACTGAGGTTTGCTATAAGAGAGAAACATAGCCCTGCAACATTTCTATTAAGTTTAATGTCATTTTGAATTGAATGAGGTTCAGCTGTCACTGTGCTGGACATTTTGATGCCATTTTTGATGAATATGTTTAATTAACATTTTAATATTTCAATCAAACCCTGCTGTGATTGAATGATGATGTCAGTTTCTATCATTGTTTAATTTGTATTTTTAGTAACCTCGTGTGGTGGCCCCTCATCATTCTTCAGCTAAATTTATTTTTACTTGTTTTCAGGGGACATTAACTCTTACCGTACATAGAAATGCAGTTATGTTCCATCCATCCTTTTTCTCTTCCTGCTTTTGGCTCCTATATATAGAAAAGCCAAGTTTCAGTCAGGATGGCTGTGACTCAGTGTCATGATGAGTGTTGTTGAGGACTCAAAGTGCAGACGTAAGGGCAGGTTTCAAGAACAAAAAAACAGCTTTCACTAAGAGAGAAAAAAACAGAAGACAGAGCAACGAGGAACAGGGAGCTGGAAACCAGTCCGCAAAACAGTAGGACCTAATTTTTAATATTTTGTAACATATTTAATATGATAGTATTGAATTACAAATGACTGAGTTGACTTTATATAATTAAATTGTATTATGGATCTGCTTTGAACTGCATTGAATTTTGTGTAATTTAAAATTAATTGATTTTTTCATATATATAACCCCCTAAAGGATTTTTAAACAAACTGAATCAAATAAAAAWTGATTGAACAATGAGGCTAAGAAACAAAGAGTATAGTATACTGCAAGGAGCAATCACTGAGTGACACCAAGTGACTAGATGATGGAAAGATGTAAAAAGACAGAGGTGAGAACCTGTTGGTGAAGACTCTCAGTCAGCCAGGCCATGATTGATCCAAAAAGGTTTAAAACAACTGGATTTTTCTAATGAAGCTGAAGACGTCCAGACTCCAGTTGTTTTTGAATTTGAACCTTTTTGAGTGGAGATGAGAAACATAAAGAACTGTGGACAGAATGCTGAATTTCCATCTCCATATCAGCCATTATAGTCGGATCGCAGAGACAACAGTTCTACAAAAGAAACCTAGACATCCCTCTCCCAGCAACACTTTCCAGCTCGTCCAGAAGGATCTCGAGGCGTTCCCAGACCAAAGAGGATACATAATCCCTCCAGCGAGTCCTGGGTCTTTCCCAGGGCCTCCTACCAGTGGGATGTACCCGGAGGCATCCTGATCAGTTTAACCACCTCACTGACTCCTTTAGATGTGGAGGAACAGTGGCTCTATTCTGAGATTCCCCTCGAATGATGGAGCTCCTCACCCTATCTCAAAGGCTGAGCCCAGTCATCCTATGAAAGAAGCTCATTTTGACCGCTTGTTTCCAGCATCTTGCTCTTTCAGTCATGATGTGCCTCATGATCATAGGCGAGGGTTGGAACGTGGACAGACCAGTAAATCGAGAGCTTTGCCTTTCCACTCAACTCTTCCTTCACCATAACCGACTGAACCAGTGACTGAAGGTCTTGGCCCGAAAAACCACATTATCTGTATAAAGCAGAGGCGAGACCCTGTGATTCCCAAACCAGACCCCCTCATTATACAAGAAACAGAAGACTAATTATAAATAATAAAAACATCTAAATAAATAAACCAGAGATTTAAAGTATGCTTAAAAAAAGAAAAAAACTTCATAATTAGCAAAACATTTAGCCAATGTAGGCCACTTTTTAAAATCCATCACTCAGCCTCACTGGTTCTGTCACATAATCACCAGAGGAATTTGAGTTTCTCCACAATCAGACAGGGGAAACAGGAATGTTTTCATTGAAGTTATCAAAATAGCCAAAATTAACTATTAGAGATAGAAATAACATCAACTAAAACCTGAATATCTGAAAGCTAAGACCAGAAAATAATAGTTAAAAGCTAAAATTCAATCTGTAGTTGAATGCTACCAGGAAGATGAGAAGAACAGCCTTGTAGCCCCTCACTGTCATGTCACAGTGAGAAACACTCACAAATCTTTTGTTGCTGCTGTGTAAAACTATAAGTAAGTAATAAATAATAATTTATGTCAGAGACATGTGGAGTAAAAAACTCTTCAATTTGACTCTCAACTGGAGAATGACAGTATAAGTATAGGACTAGGACAAACTGGTACCACTCTGCATTCTGTGACACTTTGAGAGAAAGCCTTTTTTCCTACAGCAAAAACAGAAATATTGAATGGAAGAAAAAAAATCCCTACATTTTGATTTATAATTTTTTTCTGTATCATAACATTTGTGGCTGTAGGAATGTAAGAAAATTCGTGTTCAAAGACTGAAGTCAATATGAAAACCACCACTGTTAAATAAAATGATTTGTAGAAGGAATAAAACCATACAAAACCAGAATTCTGGAACCGAGTGGGGTTTATTGTCACCGGAGCTGACAGGAAAGCACACTGCCCAAAAACCAGGAAGTACATCCATTTATACATGGTCTTCAATGCCCGCGTTCGCCCCCTACTGACCTACGGCTGAATCACAGGCATTCATACAAAAGTCTCATCTAATGTCATTATAACATTTTAATTATGTGTTGTTTATAATTCGGACATGTAACTAATCTATATCAATCAAGACATAATAGATTAAACGTTGTCAACATTATAAAAGGAAAACCTAACAATATAGTGTTGTGCTTTTAACATCAGTACTAATCTCTGATCACTATAAATTTCTTCAGGAAGAAGTTGTTTGCTGAGAACTTGTCTCGGTCATGTGATGAATTCCTCTGCTCTCCTCTTTATTTGAATTGTCAAACTCTAAAAACACTTAAAAACACAGAACTAAACTTAATTCACAAATATAAACACAAAAACCCAGAACCATGCCACATGGAGAAGCATGTAAACAAATTATATTTGGTCTGATTCCACGACACACTTGTGTCACATGGAGTCAAGGACTGAAAAGATGGAGGACAGGGAGCATCTGGGGTTTGGCATCTTCCTGCTGAGTGGAAATATTCTTCGTTTTAAAAGATTTTCATTCTTCATTTTGAAGATTTCGTTCTGAATTTGGTTTGCAGTTCAGACAGTGGGCTGAGTGAAAGAATTGATTTGTACTTCTGGTTCAGCAACAGTTGCAGTGGTTGGTTTGCAAAGTGAAGGTTCAACCACGAAGCAGAAGGAGCGAAAGGACACTAAGGACGATGATTTATTTTCAAGCAGGTCCTGTCACATTGGCAAAAATCTATAATTAAATTCCAAATCTCAAATTGCTGATCCTCATGTTCCTATGAACTATAGGGGTATTACTCCAAATTTACACTACATGCAACTCCGCTCCACTGCACTGTGGTGCACAGTTCACAGCTGTTTGTTTGCACCCCAATTTATACAGCCTCCGCTCCGCTCAGCTCTGCTTCATCCAAGTGTGTGCAGGAAGGAGACTGCAGTAAATCCAGTGATAAATGTGGAAGTCAGAGCAAAAAATAATTATTTCTGTGAAAGACAAACTCCAAACACAGCTGAAAACATTGCTATAAAAGCTTTTGATATCTGTGGTTTAAACTGTATCGCTATTATTGTCTTTTTGAAACTTCTGATTTCAAAGTAAAATCCACATGTATCGTATGTGTACACATATGCTTCATGCTGTTGCCATCTGCTTCCCAAACAGAAAAATACATTCTGAAAGCATTTGTGTAGAAATAAATCCATGTATTTATTAATATAGCTGGAATTTCGACATTATTCCAATAAATTATTTTGCCTTATTGTGTCTTATTATGAAAATACGGATGTTGTGCTTGTTCCTTTTCCTATTGGTGCAATGTGATCTTTGCAGATTGATTCCGGAGCAGCTCCGGCGTCTGGAAAAAATAGCATTGGATCTAGTTTTAGCGGATCGCTGTCTGCTGACCATTGCCCTGTGTCACCGTGCGAAGCCAGTGTAAATCCACTCACTGATTAGAATCGTTGTGTATTTCCTGCAGAGGTCGGACCGGAGTGCAGCAGAGCGGAGATGCATGGTGAGTCTACTTAGTTGTGTTTATAAACTTTGCTCAAGTGTTTTAAATGAAAGATTTTTTAAATACAGTATTTACAATCTTGTAATTTATTAGCAGAGGAACAGAATGGGTTTAGACAGAAAAGAGCCTGTATTGATAAAATATATACTTTAACCACAATAGTTAATGCCAGGACACAAGAAGGAAAGTTCACTTTTGTGTGTTTTATAGATATCCAAAAATTGCTTGATTGTGTTAAACAAGAATTGTTTTATTTTCAGTTATTAAAAGCAAGAATTAATGGAAAGTTTTATCATTCCAGGAAAGCTGTATATCAAAACTCAGAATCTTGCGTGCAGGTAAATAACCACAGAACAGACTGGTTTCTAACACCATACAGTGTTAAACAAGGAGATCTTCTGTCTCCTACTCTCTTTGCATTGTATATAAATTATTTGGTAATGGTAGTTAAAGGGGCAGATGTGGGAGTGAGAGTAGGTGATATACACGTCTGTATATTAGCCTACTGTATGCAGATGGTACTGTGCTTATAGCTGTAAATARACCTGATCTTCAGAAACTGGTATGTATTATTTATGGTCGGTGTAACAAAATTAGGTTAAATATAAATTGTGATAAAACTGAAGTTATTTATTTCAGAAAGTGGCGTCATGCATTGACATTTACATTTTGTTTTGGGCCTACTCGTCTGTCTATTACAAAAATATAAATATCTGGGAATTAATGTGGATGAGTATTTAACATTTGAAGAAGAAATAAAAGTCCAATCCGACTCAGCTGCACTAGGTGCAGTTATAAAGTTAAATATCGCTGTGACCTATGCAGAGGTAGTTGTCAGCTAACTCTCACCTTTCCCTTTCAGGACTATCAACTCCTCTCACTGTAAATAAACACTTAAAATTTTTACTCCTGTGTCCTGGCCTTGTTATGTCAGTTGAGCCTGCATTTGGTATTTTTGTCAATCTTAAAGAGTAACTTACCCCCAAAATTAACGTTTTTAGCTGATAAACTGTCTAGAATGTGTCTAAAATGTTATATAGTACTGTTTCTGTGCTAATGTTGATGTTTTTGTGCGTATTTGTTCAAATCTGTAATATTTGGTCTAAAAACGTCCTTTTGCTGCTCATATGGGTAGAGCAGTGGTACTGCAGGCTAATTTGCATATTGGTTAACGGCTCTCCACGGTGACATGTCTTCACAGTTTCGTCACAGCGGCTGTGTTCTGGTATATAAGCCTCTCTCTAAGACACGCCCCTGCAGCAGTCAGAGGGTGGAACAGTTAGCAAGCTTAGCATGATCGTCTGCTGACCTTCAGCCTCGCCTTTCCTCCTGCTTCGCAGCAGGCGCTTTCATG
>NW_013952668.1:419850-420988 GCF_001266775.1 Austrofundulus limnaeus
ACACACACACACACACACACACACACACACACAGTGGGAGGGGAGGAGGGAAAAAAGGCAGAATGGCAGCGGGGCAGCTGCAGCCCTAATGGACCTAACTTCAGTCAAACAAGACGCAACACTTTTATTCCTGATTTAAACTWGTGATCTTGTGAGCAGCTGCAGCTGTATGCTTTTATTTTTTCTGTCAGGCTGTCGGAGCGCTCCACCTCCTGTGTTCGAGGCTGGTGTGGTGTGAGGCGGACAGAGCTCAGCTGAGGCTGAGGTAAAGCGCTCCATGTCCTGATCCAGGGAGCCAACACGAGTCAGTCCCAGAMTGAGCTGACTTGATCAAGTCTCTCTCTGCCTCTGGTGAGGAGGGGGGTGAAAAATCCTCCACCTCAGACCGTTCAGAGATGTAACTATCTGCATCGCTGTGGTCATTCTCCATGTTGCATCAATTATGCTAATGCTAGCTGTCACATTCTCTCGTCCTGGCCATACCTCCTCTCTCTTACCCCCCTTCCCCACCCACACCCCCTCCCCTACCCACTTTGTTGCATTTTTCAAATTTTGCCTTGGGGTGGAGTTACCTTTTCACGGGGGGTAAGATACACTTTAATAACCTGGGGTCTCATTTATAAAGGMTTGCATGGAAACCATATTAAAACGGAACGTACGGCCAAAAAAATTCTGATTTATAAAACAGTGTGTGTACACATGTTCCTGCGCATCTTTCCTTTATAAATCACAGCCTCACCTCAGAGTTTGCGCACGAGGTCCCRCCTCAGGTTCTACCCTCTACACGCCCACACTCAACCATAAAYAGTCAATGCAAAGTACCTCATGAATGTTCAGATGTATTTAAATCAGTCAGCTGATCAATGCCAACAAAAGTGATTGGTTCAGACACGCTCCGTTGTGTGTCTGGAGTTTGACAGGTGCTGACTGACAGCTGCTCACGTGAACAGAATTGACACAGATTTTCCCTCATTTTGCTTTAGGACAGTGGTTCTTAACCTTTTTTGAGGTACCGAACCCACCAGTTTCGTACGCGCATTCACTAAACCCTTTTTAGTCATAAACAAAATATGGTTTTTCCCCAAATTCAAGACATACTGTAGGTATATGTTTTTTTTTACTGGTGTATAAAATGAGC
>NW_013952668.1:421723-430949 GCF_001266775.1 Austrofundulus limnaeus
CACACACACACACACACACACACACACACACACACACACACACCGACAAATACGGACTTTAAACGTGGTTTTATAACATCCACACTGGCGAGGTGGATGCGCCCTGCGCGTGTATCCAAGGCGTGACTTTTGCTGTCCTGCTGTTCTTGTCGGGGAGGGGTCTGTGGGTCAGGGAGGGGTCTGTGGGTCAGGGTGGTCTGAAGAGGAAGCAGATGAATGGAGTTGCACACGGGAACTTTTATTTAATATTTAAGTTTTTTATTTCAAAGGTCCTTCTGGCTCAGCAGCAGAAGCATAAATACTGTATTACTGTTAAGAAAGCTGATGATAAAGTTGAATAAAAATCTAAGTCTGATTCTGAATGTAAATTAAATTTCTGACAGTGATCATTACACAGTGTGGCTATAATTCTTCACTTCACCATCTGTGTCGCAGCTTCATGTCTCCAAAATGAGCGTACGCATGGGTCAGAGCTGGCTTGAGGGACCGCACATTTTCATGTCAAGTTTGGATTTTATAAATCACAACCTTGGCGTGAAAAGTGGCGTACGCAAGTTTCTGGGCTCATATTGTGCATACGCCAGTTTTATAAATCCGACCCCTGGACTGTAAGACATAAACTGAGTTGCACAGATCTTGTGTTTGCCCAGTGTTAGATCACCTTATAGTGAGAAAGTTGAGAGCAGAGCCCTGTGTTATGTCTTAGCCATGTATAGAAACACCCCAAATTGGCTTTGTATGGAGATATGGGATGGGAACCATGTGAAGTGAGATAATATGGGAGATGTGGTGAGATTGTGGAACAAGCTCATTACTATRTCAGATTATAGATTAACAAAATACGTTTTTATTGGGACTTGTCTAACAGGTATACCTGAGCCAGACAAATTGAGAAGATATTTGAGGATATCAGTATATTTATAAAAAATAAGTTGAGATGTAAGGTTGAACATACAGTATTAAACTGTTTTATTTTAAAGTTTATATGTGTAAATGGGAAGAGGATATTTTACGTAAACCAAAATTACAAACTTAAATCCTAATAAAGGATGTTTATGGATCTGAACCTCATGTAATGTGGTAACTAAACAACAAAGGTCTGTGTGTGCACAGCTCTGATCTGGTACTTTGCCTTTGGCATTGGAGACTGGATGATTTTGTTCAGTTCTTTATGTGATTTAAATAAAACTGCAAATTAAATTCACTGTTTTGTTTTATTGTCCTTTGTATATGATTTTGCAAAACAAATTATCTTGTAAAGTTCTTGATATTTTCCCACATTTATTTTATTTGGTTGATGAAAATAAAGTTCAGTATTTAATTAAATATTTTAGGTTTTCAGTGAGCTCAGTTTGTTTTAAAAGCTTGACCCATTAGGAAGAGGGCACATTTTGTTTAATGAATGCTTATGCCTGTGAAGAAAAATGTGATTGATGTATCTTATAAGCCCGTGTGGGCAGGGCACCTTAAGGTGCGTGACAAAATAAAAGCACCTATCATCTATCATCATAAGTCATTTGCATGTTCACATACATGCATGTGCTGTCTGGTTCTGGTCCTGCAGGTTTTAGATGTTTCTCTAGAGCTTGTCTTGGTTTTCTAGTCTTGAATCAGAAGTATTGTTCTTCTCAGACAGTTTTATTACTACATTTTTTGGTCATGTGGAACATTTTGGCTCATTGAATGTTTGTGTTTTACTTGAGTTCCACTTTATCTAATTTCATCTGTGTTTCAGACATTTAGTTGTTTTTACTGCCTCTCTTCTCTGATTTTGTTTTTTAGTGCCTCAGTTGAAATGAGCTTGAACCACTTCATGTTGCTGTGTGTCAGCAGTTCTTCACAACACTCTTAAGTAATTTTACTTTAATAACATATATGTTTGATGTGGTACGCCAGAGCTTGCTGTGCTGACATGCATTGGCTCAGCAGCCGTGACGGTTGATGGTCACAAAGGAAAACACAGCTGGCGTTCTGACATACCGAGTGGTTCCTAAGTGACATTCAGACCCCGTTAAGACCAACATTCACACCATCAGCACAGATGTGTACACATGCAAAACTAAAGGTTTGTTGTAAAACAAAAATAAACTCAAACCAAATTAATTCTGCACCTTTATTATTATTATTATTAACTTTTATTTAAATCACACTCATTTCTGTTAATGGGATTAGACACATTAAAATCATTCCTCTTGTCAAAATAACAAAATAAATTAATTCTAAGTCATAATGATCATTTCGGATATTTGAAACATTTTTTTCTGGATTAAATGATTTGATGTTTAGTTGTAGGTATCTACAGGTATTTTCTCTTTATCTGTTTATATCAACACTGAACATAACAGAAACATTGTTGTAGCTCAGAGCAAGTCAWACTGACAGTGTGGTAGAAGTCTGATTTTTATTTTTTAGTGGCTGCTGCCAAAAAAAGTGTTTTGTCTGTATCTGTTTGTCATTGTTTGTTAATAAAACATCTCATAAACMACTGAACAGATTTAAATAAAACTTATAATCAATGAATACATGTCTAACTCTACAACTTGTGACCTTTTAGAACCAACACAAGATGGACACTACAGCCTGACCTTAAACAAACACACTAAAATGATAATGCTTCACATTTTCCAAATATTAAGCTAAAGTATATAGCTGTGGTTGTTATTGAGAGCCATTCTAAAACATTCTAAACATGACATGTCACAGTATTTACACATTATTCTGTCATTCACATGTTCTCCTGGAGTTTGTGTGTGTGTTTTTTCAGTTTCCTCCCACAGTCTAAAAACAGGAAGTTTTTTCTGCCTTCAGCTGGAGGACCTGAAAAACTGATCTGTAATCTCAGAGGTGTTTGTTTGGTTAAATAAAAGGGTAAATACATAGAAATAAAATCACTTCTTGAGATCAGCTGTTCTTAGTCTAAAACATTTCATTCCTTGGAGGAATTTATTGAATTGTATTTAACTTGTGTTTGGCTGCTTGTTGTTTTGGCACAGAAACAAAAAGACACGAGGTATATCCCTGACTCACTTCATGTTTTTACAGTTTTCTGTCTGACCCAGAAGAACAAGTCTGTAATGATTATACAGGAAACACATCAAGTCATCTACAGAAAGAAACAATATTTAATAGGTGTCTTCAAACATTACGCTGGTGAAAAAAAAAAAAACAAAATAAAATAAAATCTCTCTGAGCACACTCAGATTGATGTGTTCGGGGGGTGGTCAATTTCAATGGAAATAAGTTAGTATTTTTTTTAATGAGGTGTTTAAACCACTGAAATCACACAAAATTTACATTTATAAGGGGCGGCTGTGGTGTAGTGGTGGAGCAGCCGGCTTTGGGACCCGCAAATCACAGGTTCGACTCCCCGCCATGCCTACATGCCGTTGTGTCCTTGGGCAAGACACTTCACCCACCTTGCCCACTGAWGGTGGTCAGAGGGGCCGGTGGCGCAGCATGGCAGCCCCGCCTCTGTCAGTCAGCCCCAGGGCAGCTGTGGCTACAATGTAGCTTACTGCCATCAGTGTGTGAATGTGAGTGTGAATGAATGATGCATGAAAAATTGTAAAGCGTCTTTGAGGGTCTCGAAAAGCGCCATATAAAAACTAATGCATTATAGCACAAATCAAATGTAAGAATAACTATCTAGGAAAATAAGCGCCCAAGATGAAGACTGTCCTGGTCTTCAGACGGGGTCAATATTCCTTGTTTGTGAGGCTTGTTTAATTCTGATTGAATTAAATTTTAGTTTATTTAATTATGTTTTCATTTTGATATGTTTGTTTTGTTGATTGTATTGATGGGTTTCGTTTTCGTATGTTGGGCCTCAAGAGATATCTTTACGTCAGCAGAGAATGGGGACCCGTTAAAAAATTAATTAATTAATTAATTAATAACACTACCAAACTTATTGTGACCCCCCCGTAGGTCACAATTGAGTATTCCTAAACKTATACATAAACAGACTTATATATGGACATAATTTCTAGGCACAGCCAAGGTGTTGAGGGGATCCATTTTGGTGACCTTAGGATCACATCTCTGCTTTTTGCGAATGATGTGGTCCTATTGGCTTCATCAGATCATGGTCTCCAGCTCTCACTGGAGCAGTTCACAGCCAAGTGTGAAGCGGCCGRGATGAGGATGAGTGCCTCGAAATCCGAGACCATGGTCTTGAGCCGGAAACCGGTAGGGTGCCTCCTCTGAATCGGGGAGGAGGTCCTGCCCCAAGTGGAGGAGTTTAAGTATCTCGGGGTCTTGTTCACGAATGAGGGAAGAATGGAGCGGGAGATCAACAGGTGGATTGGTGCTGTGTCTGCAGTGATGTGGGCGCTGTACCGGTCTGTTGCGAAGCGAGAGCTGATCGATTTACCAATCAGTCTACGTTTCTATCCTCATCTATGGTCACAAGCTCTGGGTAGTGACAGAACGAGATGGTGAATGCACACGTCTGAAATGAATTTCTTCCGCAGGGTGTCTGGGCTCTCCCTTACAGATAAAGTGAGAAACTCAGTCATCCAGGAGGAAGTCAGAGTAGAGCCGCTGCTCCTCCACATCGAGAGGAGCCAGTTGAGGTGGCTCGGGCATCTGGTTAAAATGTCTCCTGGACGCCTCCCTGGGGTGCCACAGAAATTAGAGAAAACTGAACAGGTTGAAAAATATGACCAAAAGAGAATATAGATATATCTTTGCGAAACAGTGAGTGACTAATTGTAACTTTTCTGCACTTTTACAGATTCCAAGTAACAACAAAATGTTGAAGGCTAAAAGAGTGGATTTATTATGTCCCTTTCAAAGGCCTGGCATTACTTGAAGCAATGCATATCCCCCGCCACCTTTCATACCAGAGTTAATCCGCTAGTTATCATTACATAAAAAAGCTAGTAAACTGATTGCACTTAAAAAATTGAATACACTGAACTAGTGAATAAATACTGAGTGCAATTGGTTTACAAGCTTTTTTAAGTAATGATAACTAACAGATTTTACAGTGGTCATTTCATGTTGAAAATCAATAAAGTTGTAGCCATTTTGGTCATGCCTTGAATTTTATTTACCATCTATTATAAACCAYTTCATATTGTGAATGACTCTCAGCAACTCCCATATCTAAGTTTTGCTCTAAATATTTTAAACTGAAGGAGAGAACCATTATTATTATGGTTAATGTTGGTTATTAGTGATGGTGGCCATGAATTAGTAGACACCTCCAATTATTTCTTTAAATGATTTTATTTAAATCCATCTGGTCTTTTATAGAATATTTTGTTAAACAACGTTTACTACAACAGTTAATGCTAAAGTTTTTTTTTAGCAGTTAGCAAGTTCCTATTTTGAAAAATCTTAAACTTTGGCTAAAAATGACTGATTTGAATCAGATTTTGTGTTTCCTATGGGCTGGGTTGATTTAGAAAGATAATCAGTTGGAATTGTACATTGAGCAACTGTTTTATACGTTTTGTTAAAATTCACCAGGTTGAATCAATTAAACGAACCCTCAAATTTTAAAATGTAAAAATAAAAGTGAGTTTGAGTGGAGATTCTTCTCTTAATATGTTACTGCTTAGAATGATACACATATTTGGGGTCATCCGGCTGTGATGAGCTTCTTGAACTGGACTAAGTTAAAAAATGTAATAGTTGTAAATGTCAACATAATAAATACTTTTTGAAGGTTTCACTAAAATCTAACCAGTGCTGAGATATTCACTGACATCCAGCTGATTTCAAAGGAAAAGAGGATATTTTTCCATCATATCTCCCAGAATCAGCACTGGGAGCAGGGTTTCAATCTCAGTTGCTAGCTCAGTAGCTGGGCTCGCAGTAGCTCTGTGGCCATTCTGAGGCCATAGCATCAATCCCAGTCTGCATCAGGAAGGGTGTCAGCACAATCCCTAATGAATGATTCACAGTCCAATATTTTAAAATTGTCAGCCGATTTTCAAAGACTGAGACCCCACACACTAGTATGCAAAATCATGGATATAACAGGTTTGGCCCTACGGTGTGGTGTACAGCCACACAGCAAAGATAAGACGCCACACGTCAAAAGATTTCACTCRGCAACATTCAGATATCAGTCAGGAACTCTTGTGAGACCTCTCGAGATCAAATGTGAGTTCAKGGTAAACAAACAYGGCAGACAAAGCAGCAATGGCTRTAGTTTGTGGAYTATTTTACAAAGAAAAAACTTTAASGTGCAGCACACTTTTTTTGGTGAACCATGACCGTTTTTCTGTCTTCTGTTTTGTGGTTTCTCGTACATGTCTTCTGTCACTTCTCTTGCTTATTGGCTACATGTCACATTCAACTGGATGCAGCACGTTTGTCCTCAGGGAACACCACACATGCTGGGCAACCGGGCCAAGACAATCAAACATGTTAAATATCCTTGATTTGCATTTTGGAGCAATCACTGTGTTCTTTTGAGCTGACTCGATCACTTTTAACACACCACACACATCAAGAATTCCTTTTAAAATTATGTTTAGAAACATCACAATTATCTGAGCATCCTTAAGATTGTCAGAGGGGCATAACTGGACCAAAAATCAATGCAATTATCTTTCCATGTGAACCCAGAATTAAACTTTCCTGTAGTTTGCTTGTTTTGCAGCCCTTGCAAAAAGAAACAGCTGAAAGAAAAACATCTGTGTGTTAGCTGTTTGTGTTTTCTAAGACTGCTTTCTGTGGCAGCCATCTTAAACATGGTGAAGTGCAAAAGATGATTGTTTTCTGAACATTTTAATTAAAATTCATTCAGTGTATTTTGTTACCGGTGGTTTAGCATGACATCTACTGTACAGAAAAATAAACTGACTCATCAAACAGGACTACAGAACTGGTTACGAAGCAAAGCGAAGCCAGAAGTTGGATCTGTATGAGACCTGTCTACATGTACAAACATATGATGGATTACTTCTTAATTCAGCCATATCATTGCATATCGATCTGCTTTACAATCAGCCTGATGTCTGTTTGCAGAAACTGCTGGCAAGACAAAGCTGTGCAGATAGTTGGCGACAGCACATTAAAGGTCTCTGTGGTTCAGCGGTCAGCAGTAATGGGCTCTCCAGGTCTTTTCTTCCATCAGGTTTCTCCTCACAAGGCCACATCATTACTGCAGAGCTCCCAGCCGCCGAACACCGGGGTCAGACTCTTAAAGGAAATGGAATTGGTTCCAAACAAAGATATTATTGTTACTCACAACATCAAAGTCGGAGCGCTCAGTGCTTTTTTCTTTCTTTCTATATTTTACTGCGCTTTGCTTTCTGTAAGGGAAAGAAATTGCCCTCTGTGGTTGTACCTCATTTGTAATTCTATTCATGTTTTTGTATATTGTCAGGATTTTATCTGGACTGTCTTGTTCAACTGTAGCTAACAGATTGCTCCTCCATTGCTTATACTGTCTTCTAATGCTTGTGTTTGTGCTGTTTAACTAACTTCATTTAAAAATCACTACAAATGGCTCATTACACTCCGAATAAATTATATCCTCACAGTGAAACATTTGTTCGTAAAGCCAGTACCTCACTGGGCTGTGACTATTGGAGACTAAATGGTGAAGGGGTTTACAAAGGAGACAGTATTTCACACACACCATGTTAATGGTTCTCACACACCATGTTAATGGTTCTCACACACCATGTAAATGGTTCTCACACAACGTGTTAATGGTTCTCACACACCATGTTAATGGTTCTCACACACCATGTTAATGGTTCTCACACACCATGTTAATGGTTCTCACACACCATGTTATGGTTCTCACACACCATGTTAATGCTTCTTACACACCATGTTAATGTTTCACACACACCTTGTTATTGTTTCTCACACACCATGTCAGTTATTCTCACACACCATGTCAGTGTTTCTCACACACCATGTCTGTTTTTCCCACACACCATGTTAATGGTTCTCACACACCATGTTAATGGTTCTCACACACCATGTTAATGGTTCTCACACACCATGTTAATGTTTCTCACACACCATGTTAAGGCTCCAGCAAGCTGCTGCCGAACTGCCAAAATCGTGCCGAACTGTCGCAGTTTCATGACGAACATGGTGGGATTGATCAGAAGTTCGTGGGAGTGTTTGTTTGTACAGAAAGTGCTCAGACGCTGCATTTGCTTCAACCACTCGCTTCAAAAAAAGAAAGAGAGGAAGAAAAAAAAGAAAAAAGCGATTCCTTCCAGAGCCGACTGTTGTACTGGGAAGCAATAACTTATAAAGATAGTCAATGGCCAAAAACTCATAAAATGGGATAAAACAGACATTTTTCACGGTGGAATCTGACTGATAAAAACTTTGGAGCTTAATCTGGGACCAGTTTGTGGATAAACAGCATCGAGTGACGAGCCACAGACATTTTTTCCCCGCATTGGACTCCTCCGGGAAGAAATCCCATGCAGTGACGTATGCTGGAGTGGGAGGGGTTTCCCAGGAGCTCAGCGCAGGATGTCTAAGGAGCTATGAAAGGTCTGTGCGAAAAACGAATGCCGAACAACCACGTGACCACATGTCGACCCATCGGCTGCCGAGCAACCTTACTCCCTGCTCAAGAGTTTCTCACACGCTGTTGTTTCTCACACACCATGTTAATGTTTCTAACACATCATGTCATAGCTTGTCTCAGATTTTTATGTAAAACAGTGTAGTGTAAAAGCATCTCTTTTGCGAGTGAAAAGAGACCCTAACAACACCTTAGTGGGAGAGGTGAAGCAGAATCGAAAGCATTTTTAATCTTTGAACTTTACACTTTCTAGTTTTTAACTGAGGAATATGCCCAGATGGAAGCAAAACACCTTTCAGTACCAGTGTACGTCAGTGTCTTCCCATCATGATGAAGAGGAGGAGAAGGTCTCATCTCCCAAAAACCAACAATACAGCATTAAGTCTGACACTCAGTCACTTTCTCTGTAATTCAAACCTCTCTGTGAGCCAGGCTAAGACCCTGATGGCCCTAAGGTTGTGAGGGGAGTGAGTTTCTACAGCAGGTGAATCCAGGTAATGAAACAGAGCTTGCATACAGTTTAAAACTTGGAGCTCTCTCCAGTTTAACTGAGAAAGCTCCATGTATCACAACATCAGTGATGAGTCAGATCCCCAGTGTACAGACTGAAGAATGACAAATAAAAGTAATGCTGCGTTCACACCGAACGTGATTTCAGCTTCAAAATCGCAGCCAACGCTAAAGTTGGTCGCTTGTGCACTTTGAGGT
>NW_013952668.1:433045-440376 GCF_001266775.1 Austrofundulus limnaeus
GGGGTACCCCGCGCGTCAAAATCGGACGTACAGGGAACCTTGCAAAACGTCAATATGTGACGAGTTGGGAGTGAGAATGGGTTGGTTAATTACCCAGCGATCAAAATCTGGTGTGTTGGAGCAAGAAAACCTCTAAAACATGCAGGATAGCGGCCCTCGAGGACAGGAGTTTGACACCCCTGGTGTAGCCACTCCACTCATTCACCAATATAAATTTAACACCCTGATTTAACTAAACAAAAAGGCACTAGTCTCATCTTTGATCATCAGAATCAGTTTTATTGCCATTGCCAATGAACAGGATTCACAGACTAGGAATTTGCTTCGGTGTAAAGGTGCAATAAGTATCAAATATAACAAATGAAGAAAAAACAAAGGATAAATGAAAATATAATAAAATATATAAAACATATGTACACTAGTTCAATACAGTAATCAGAACAGACAATAAATTTTAGAGTAGTGCAGTTAGATCCAGTGATAAAAGTGATCAGAAAAACAAAATAGTCAGAGTTGTGCAGTTTAAGAAGTTACTGCGTGGGTGATTATCTTTCAGCTGGCAACAGGTTATTTAACCCCAACTGGTGCAATGCTTCTCATTTCAACCATTGAAAAACACATCCGATGGTCGTGGAAAAGATGTCAGTCTTTTTGTGGAGGGTCAAAGTATTGGCTAACTGGAAAAAAAAATTGCTAGGGAGCATAAAGATTGGACTCTGGAGCAAGAGGGTCAAGCTTTAGGACTGGACTCCACCATCTGTATAGGAGGACAGTGAGTCAACAGCACCTCAGAATTTTGTGAGCGGACCACAGTTTAATCTCAGTCGAGTCACAGATTATTTCTATCACCAAAACAAAACAAAGCGTTGAAAACCTAAACACAGCATTCAGCCATATTTGGCTCTGAATTCTTGGAAGCACTCAAAGCTGTAGCAGAAGTCAGACTGAAACGTCACAGGAACAGTTTTAGTGAACATGAAGGCATTTATCAGGAAAATAACACCCTGCATGTTTTTCATGCAACTTTACTCCAATCCAGAGAAGCCTGTGAAAACCCGATCAGAGAGGTGATTGCAGAGAGAAGAAACACTTCATTTTACAGACAAAATGGCTTCAATGCTTCACTCAAACATAACTCCACGTGTGTTTTCACTTTAGTGAATTAGAGCTCCCCGAATGGTGCATATAGAGCAATTTAAGGTGTAAACACATAATCATGAGCTTCTCTAAACCTTTTATCAAAATGAAGATGAGCCTTTTTGCATGTTCCAACAAACCTGTTATGATCCATCTGTTAAACTGCTTTAAATCCTCCCATCAAAGAGCCTTTATGCTTTGGAGTAGTGCAGTTAGATCCAGTGATAAAAGTGATCAGAAAAACAAAATAGTCAGAGTTGTGCAGTTTATTCAGTTTACTCCACTTTATTCAGTTCATTAATTAATATTCCACTTGCTCACCTTAAATATATTCAACAAGCGCCTCACTGTGAAATAATTAACCTCACTGTCAGTACAACACAAATCAAAGCAAATCCAATCATTAACGTTTGTCAGAAGTCACCTGCATGGGGCTGAGGTTCTGTTTCTTCACAGTGAGGATGATGTCAGAGCAAACAGCGGAGCTTCTGTCATCAATAGGAAGTCTGCTCAGGTTAATCAAACTCCTGACACGTCAGATCTGTGCTCAACACCGAGGGACAGCTCTTATTGATGATCCTCTGAACAATGAGGGCATTGATCCTCTGTGTGTTTCCCTGCTGTTGATGAAGCTGTTTGTATGTGTGGCTCCACATAGGATGAGTGAGCTGCACTCACAAGACCCCTTTTATTGTTGACATATGGATAAACGCCTCTCAGAGCCCCTTAACTCCCAGTTCCCCCCGCTCCTCTCAGTCAGCCCACTGCCTCCTAAAGAGCACCCAAATGTCAGGAATCCAAACACACAAACAGTGATATACGGACTCACCAACTGCCGCTGACTGACAGCCAAGACAAAGAAGCTGTGCTGAGTTACTGAAAATGCATTTTATAATATATTTATCTAAAACATTTTGTGTGACTGTGTCATTTTATTTCTTCTGTGCTGACCCTGTGACGAACTGAAGATGACCAATTTCTGCTCATTGAAGGATAGGACCGGCTCCAGAACTCCTAACTTGAACAGAGCTAATGACYGAGTGAATAAATGTAAAAGTTGTAGTTATATTGCAGTTTTGTTGTTTCTTGTGTGTGTAGTTAATTTATTACTTCCATTTATCTAAAACCATCAAATTCAGTGAGTTCAAAATTAGTCATTACCTTTCATAAACAGAACAATTTATCACAGGTGTCCACTTCCTCTGAACATTTGTTTCATCCTGTAGAACTGCAAAAATACAGTTTTTTTAAAAAGGGGCAATATCATGTAAAATCAACTTTTTTAAGCTTCATGTCATGCTATAATGTTATCCTCTATTCAAAAACTTGTCCAGAGTCTTGCTTTGGCTTATTCGTGCATGTTTGAGAAATCCTGTAGTGTCCTGAGGCAGCCWGGCAGAGGAGCAAAAATGACYGTTTGGGCCTAGAACCACCTTTTGGGATCAGCTCCTCCTCTGGGCTGTGTCTCCCAACCGAGCATCCTCATCACAGAGCACCCCGCCTGTGACTCCTGCAGGCAGAAATGGGTTGGACAGAAGTGGAAGAAGGTTCTTAAAGGGATCCACTATTAGTTGTAACATTAAACTTTATTTGACAAATATTTATTTATGCTGTAAAATAAAGACTGTAAAAATACTGTGGGCTGTTTAGTTTTGTAAAATTTTTAAAATATATTTTAACACGGATGGAGCCATTTTATTTACACGCAAAGCATTTTGGGTAAATGATGACATCAATTAGGTCATCAGTGTGTGGCTACTAGCGAGCTATATCCACCCTGAAGGTTAATCTTGGACAATATCTGATGATCGACTCTTTTAAATGAAACCAGAGAGCGTTGCCAGAGAGGAGAAGGTAGAAATGACTCAGCCTGTAACAGAAAATATGGATGGAGGACCTCAGTTTAGCTTGTTTGTTGCACTAGCGCCAAGCTAATACATATAAGACAGTATAGTGTGGGTGCTAGCGCAAAGGCTAACAGTCTAAGCTGAGGTTCTTCTTCCATGAAGCAGCTCTGTTGTCCTCCATCCATATTTTCAGTTACAGGCTGAGTCATTTCTACCTTCTCCTCTCTGTCAACGCTCTCTGGTTTCATTTAAAAGAGTCGATCATCAGATATTGTCCAAGATTAACCTTCAGGGTGGATATAGCTCGCTAGCAGCCTCGCATCGATGACCTAGTTGATGTTATCACTTACCCAGAATGCTTTGTGTGTAAATAAAATGGCCCCTTCCATGTAATATATTTTTAACTTTTAGTTTAAAAATTATAAAAACTGGACATCCTACAGTATTTTTACTGTATTTATTTTACAGTTAAAATATATATCACATAAAGTCTCATGTTACAACTAACCGGGGATCCCTTTAAAGAGACAGAGACCAATTTCAAGGTGTTTAGAAACTGATATTACAAGAAGTCAAGGTCATTTTTGATTTAAACATAAAAACAGCATTTTAATAACAACTGAAGGTGACATAGTTACTTTGTTAAGGTATAGAATTTAAATACAAGCCTGAGAAACACATAACATAAGCAGACATTTTAAAAGATTTGATGCCATTTCTCCACTTTACACAATTATCGTAAAAATCCATCCATCCATTATCTACAGGTATACCCTCTTCTTCCTTTCAGGGTCACTGGTGCCCAAATCCAGCAGTCACAGTGCGAGGGGCAGGGTACACCCTGGACAGGTCGCAAGTCCATCACAGGGCTGTAAATATTGTAAATAACAATACAATTATTGTAAAAAAATAACAATGTCAGATTCTAGACAAACACATACTGTAAAAACAAGTCAACACAAACTGAGGTAAAATACAACACATCATATTGCAACCTGTTATTTTCTCTCCTCCTATAGGAGGGCACAGTGATGCTGATCAGATATTACCCAATCATCATCACCTGATCACTTCTATAAAAGCAAGAATTTAGTCAGCTGCTGCTCTGAAGCATACAGGTGGAAAGACATCAATAAATAACTGCTGCCCATCAGTCTGGTAAAAGTTAAAGGTCATTTCCAGTCCATCATTCTGTAAAGAGAAAAAAATATTTACAGTGGAAAACATTTCAGACAGCTGTCAATCTTCTCAGGAGTGAACATCCCATCAAATTCACCCTGAGGTCAAAGGTCAAACTTTGCAGTGCTTTTAGAAAGAGCTCCATCCCAGACTCTACAGGGCTCAGTCAGCAGGTTAAAGGTTAAAGGTCATGACAGGACAATTAGAAAATAAATCAGTAAATCTGAGCTACAAACGTCTTCCTGCATCAGAGTCGTGTGTGAAATGATGACGTGAAACATGTGGGCTGAAGGTGAAAGAAGTCAGAACACGTGAAGTGGCTGAAACACATGTAGACACATGTATCACTCCACAACCTTCCTGTATTCATGAAGAGGATTCAAAGGAACGTGAGGATGTATGTTTTATTGTTTTATACTTTAGTAAAATGTTTTGGAAACAGCTATGGGTTGTTTGGAAGAGTTGCAGAAAAAAACGAATGAAAAAAAAACTCAGCACAATTCCGATTTGTAACTTTTCCGACTTCATGGAACTTACTGAAAATCACATGACCTTACAGGTATGTGAAACGTGCTTTCAGCATGTATTCTATGAAACTGGATCAAAAACACAAACCTGACGTGAAAAAATAAATGTATTATGCAGTTTATTCTGCACACGTTTCTTAGGAGATGTTGATGTTACATTTAAACCATGTAACTATGATCCATGGTATCATATGAAAAACTTTGCATTTATTATTTTCCATAAAGGCTTGAACAATGCCTTTTGGAAACATGASACCATGATGCACAGCAACACTTCTTGAGAAAACCAAACAACATCTCAGCACAAACACCTCATACTAACTGAAGCACAGTGGTGGAGGCTGGTGGTTTGGGCTCCTTCAGTTCCTGAGTGGACCATGAAGTCCTCTGTAGACCAGAGGGTTCTAGATACGAGTCTAAAATATGAATCTAGATATGAGCTGTCTGACAGCTTAAGACTAGTTTAGTGCTTCCCAAAGTTGGGGTCGGGACCCAAAGTAGGGTCCTGAAACATCAAGGTGGGGTCCTGAAAAGATTTTCTGAATTAATTACATTTTCCCTTAGTTGTTACAAATGAGTGAGGTTAGTGTATTTAAAATGGATAAATGTAGTATAAAAATATTGTAACTATGCCCATATTTAGTTGACCTGATACAAACATTTATCATCCAAAAACAGTTGGGGGCTCAGGTCTCTGCTACTGTTTTGTACTATGTTGTGGGTCAAAAGCTGAAAAGTTTGGGAACCAGTGCACTTTGGTTCCCAAAGTTGAGCTTGGGACCCAATTATGGGTCATGAAGCACCTCGAATAATCTCCAGAAATCAATTTAAAGGGTAATAAAATAATTGCTGATGTAACATTTTCCCTATAATTATTACAAAAACACAAAATAAGTAAAAAATAAGTATTTATATGTGTGTATAATCTTTAGAGTGTCAAAAAGCCTGTGTTTTTGGGGTTATTAACAAAGTTCATGTACTCAGACCAGTAATATTTGGGGTCACAAGTTTTTGCCATGGATATTTGGTGGGTCAGAAGACAAAAAGTTTGGGAACCACTGGACTAGACCAAAGTGAGTCCAGCAGAACTGTGATCCCAAACACAGCAGCTGGTCTACAACAAAACGACACATTGTTTCACACACTGTGTTTTTAGAAGATGTACTTTTTTCAGTTCCAGTGAATACAAACACACATGTGCATGCAGTGATAATAATATGGACCACAGTCACACACTTTCCAATTACCTTTTCTTTTTAGCCAGCATACAAAACCTACTTCTGTGTGGAACTTTGACAAAGACTGAGTATGATTTTGATCACAAATTACACTCTGTAGTGAAGCGTCAGTTTGAGCTCTTGTTACAGTCCTCATCACAGCTTCATTGGCTCCCTCCTGCGGGTTACGCTGCAGAAAGCCCCGTCACACGACCTAATGATGTGGAAGATTGATCGGAATGTCCCAAATAACCCATTATCTAACGAGCAAAAGACACATTTTGGAACCCTGACACTTTGTCATGTTGTCACTCCATCCGTCGAGGTTCTGTGTTCTCCCAGAATGCTAAATGCTGCCAGGTAGGAGCTCCTTGGTTACTAACTGATGCTGTAACTGGAAACAAGACATTGCAAGCAAACAGCGGTGGGAAGGTGTGAAGAATGAGAGGATGTCACTTTGATGAGCTTTGAATTGCTGCAATAGAGACACACCGGAGAAAATGCTTCATTCGGTTGGTTTATTTTTTTCTTTCTGTCTTTATGTGGAAGATTCTGTCCCTCAGTGGTAATTCAGACTCTACTGAATGGTTATGTTTTCAGACACCCATGGCCTTCCTCGTGCAAACAGGATGAACTTAAGCGGAGGAAAGCAGCAGCTGCAACCTTTTGGCTCAGACCTGAAAKCAACAATCACAAGCCTTGAGTTTGTTCTCAGTAAAAATCACGAGGAGCTGGAATGGGAGGAGTTTTTTTTTTCTTATAACCTGAATTATTTTAAAGATTTCAAGAACAGCAACAATAAATACTGATGGATAGTTTAATGTTGTTTCAGAAACACTGAGACTGTTTTAGCCTTTGTTGAAAGCCACACTGAATGAAGACCTCACAGTAGGGAACATCAGGGAGGTCTTCAGGAATGTCTTAAGAATACATGATAAAGTGTGATTTTATGGAGGATATTAAGCATTCACCAACTTCCATTGTGGTGGTAGTGGATCAGGATCCAAGGTGGATCATGGTGACATCATCTTCTAGACACAAGACCTGCACCAGGACGGGCCATGCTGAGCTCATAGATTATCATCATAACAGATTATGACCATGAACATGGAGAGTGGAGCCAGGGCAGTGCCTGATGTGGGGCAGTTGGCAAATAGGTGAAGGCACAGGACCCGGAACATACTTTAAAAGGTATTTGGTGAACCCTCAGTGTAAAAACATCATAACTATGTTCACACTGAAGGAAATTTTCCGTCTTTGCTGCAGCTGTCAAACTCATTTTCACTGAGGGCCACATGAGCTCAACCGGCCAGTTGTAACTTCAGCGTAATATAATATGTTATTTTATAAACACTGAAAAGTGTTTTGTGTACGACTGACTAAATGTGAAATAAATAATACAGAAATATATATATATATATATA
>NW_013952668.1:440896-444513 GCF_001266775.1 Austrofundulus limnaeus
CATCCCAGAGGAGGAGCTGGTCCCAAAAGGTGTTTCTGGTCCTCACCTGTCGTTTTGCTCCTCAGCATGGCTTCCTAAAAACACTGCAGGATTTCTCAAACATGCATGAATGAGTCAAAGCAAGGCTTTGGGTATTTTTTAAAGAGAGTATAACATTATAACATGATATAAAACTCAAAAAAGTTGATTTTACATGATATTGCCCCTTTAAAGCCTAAACTCATTAATACAGTGTATTTTACCTTTTAAATTTGTTGATTTTGTTGCATTGAAACATAAATTTAAAGTTTCCCATTGATTTAAAAAAATCCATATTCAATTAAAAATTATTCATTTATAGGTCCTATTGGTGGGCCGGGCAGAAGTCATACAGGGCCTTGAGTTTGACACATACTGTAGGGTGTAATAGATTGTGTGTGGAGAGTGTAGTGGGGTTGTCATCTAGTGTGAAGAGAGCCTGAGGCTGGAGGATACATTTGATTGTCTTKAATGTCAGTCTGGGCTTTAGGTAAGAAAAATGATCCCTGGACAGATCATCCATCCATCTGTCCACATGTTTACCTGCTTTTACCTTTTTGGGCCACACAGGAGCTGGTGGTTTGTTAGCCACCGTGCTGCTGGAGGCAGGTACATCCTGGACAGGTCACAAGTCCATCACAGGGACACACAGAGACACGGAGAGATATATTTCTCCAGTTTGAGCTTCACTCCACCAGCTCCCTGTAAAATTCAGGAAATAAAATTTAAAATATCGCTTCTGATTTACAAAACTCTCAACAACCAAGCTCCATCTAGATCCGATTGTTCCATATTTTCCTAACAGAGCGCTTCACTTTTTAATAAATCCTATAACCAGAGTTATCATTTATTTTTGCTGCTACAGGCTTAGACTGGAGGACAAACTGACCACATTTCATCACTCTGCTGCTGTTTTTTCTACTCCCAATGTTTGGTCTTCATGTCTCTACAGGGAATTGTGATCGCAGCTAATCACACCAGAAGATTGTGAATTCACATATATTTTGATATACAAATTCAGTTATCCTCTACAAATTTTAGTTTAGACGAAAACACCAAAATATCCTTTTATATGTCTCTCAGTGGGGATATTTCTGGGTTTCAGCAGCAAAACAAAAGGTATGATACACAATAAAAGTCCACACATTAAAACTACAACAATAAAAACCACAAAAAGGGAAAATTGTACGACTCTGACGAAAATACTGAGTTTAAAACTGTACAGTTTCTAAACAGATATTACAGTACGTGAGTGTTTGTGATAAACTGCACAAATGTGCTTTTCTTTTTCCTGTTTTGTAAAAATTCAATCCTGACTCTACCTGCAAAAATGAAAATACGTCAGAAGATCAAATTATCACATGTTAATGCTAAAATTTCCTGAAGTATTACCTGGAAGCAGTAGGAAACAGTTTGTTCACATGCAACTTTGTGGTGAACAAAGAGAAAAATCACTTGAGAAACATTTTTCTACCATTTTTCTACATTTTTTACAGGTCTTTGTAAAAAAAAAAGGGACTAAAACCGAGGAGAGACAGATGTGACCTGAGAGAGGCTGCAGATACTGGAAGAAAAGCGGTGAGGTAAAATGTGTTTAAATAAAGAAAACAAAGTTTTAAACTCTGAGGTGTGCTCGTCTGAGTGGTCTGAAAGAGAAAAAAATATATATTTTTAAAAAAATCTCTGTCCTGCTGCAATGAAAAAAGAAAACTAAAGTCATTATTTTATGAGTTAGTGTTGCTGTGCTCTGTGTAAACATAACCATTTTATTGTATTTGATGAGAACTAAATATATAATTTTAGGCATAATTATAAACTTATAAATATGAATCAAATTGAGTGTGGGACTGGGAATATGTTATGTTCACCTGCAGATCTTAAAGCTCAGATCTGTGTGGTTTTAATGTTCTGACCTCCATCAAAACCCAACAGTCCTGAAACAGACGAAGACGTGATGTCGCTGTGTTTACAGAAGAAATATGGACGCTACATGTTAGCATGATAGCATGTGTGGTTCCTATCTGAAACTGTTGTCTATCATGATGGTTTGGGTCTGATCCATCCTGTTAGTCTGTATCTGATCTGGGTCTTTTTGAACTTAAGCTAATGCTTGAGCAGTTTTTTTGTTGGCTCTTTTAAGTGTATTTTTGTAGAAAGTCTTTGTTTCATTTGTTAAAGTTAAAAATCATTTTAAAATGTTTTAAAACATTACAACTTTGACTACAACATTTTGAAACAACTGTCCCAGAATCAGTCATTTTAGGTCATAACAAAAAAAAAAAAAAACGTGATCAAAGTTTGAAGCTGGCAAAATCTGTTTTCTCTGTTCTTTTTTCCATCTAAAACATTCTTTGTGTTTATCTGTGCTGTCCTGAGGCAGGACCCTGATTTTCTTAAATACCTTTTACTAATAATGTAGTAAATATGATGGTATTTTTAACACTTTACAGTTGGATTGCGCAAAGTGTGTTTAGATTTCATCATGAATCAGTTTTAGATTTGTGTTTTACTTTGTAAAGTTTCCGGAGATGACATTTGTTGTGACTTGTATTGATTGTGTTTTGGACACAGGTTAGAGCACTCTAAAAATGAAATGTTGGATTTACTTAACCATGTTATGTTACCTGGTTCCACTTAACTGAGTTGAGTAAATTCAAAGCAACATACTCATGTTCTTTGCTTAAAAAACTGGTATATTGTTTTGAATTTACTCAACTCAGTTAAGTGGAACCAGGTAACATAACATGGTTAAGTAAATCCAACATTTCATTTTTAGAGTGTAGACTAAAACATAAATGTTAGATTCACTGTCTCTTTTGTCTCTACAGCCTCTTTTCCATCGTCAAGTCCCACTCTCTTTGGTTCATGTCTTTTTGTTTGTGCTTAGGTGTGTGTGTCCGTGTCAGTGTGTCCTGCACTCTGTGGGCATGATTGTGGGTAGATCATCAGCAGGCAGCTGTTGTGGTTTTATCTATTGATAGTCTAATGTTTATTTATTTATTTATTTATTTATTTATTTATTGTAGCCAGTTTGTCTGAAACCTCTCAGAATATCTGCTCACTTCAGACTGCTCCATCCAGTTCAAGCTGTATTTGCTCGTCTCCTTCACCTCTCTCCAGAAAGAGTTTTCTAGAGGAGTTTGTAAGTTCTGCCTTGACCCAGCCAGTCGACGAGAAGAAGTCTGCTGACGTCAAAATCATTTGCACGCAATACCTAGTTTCACCTGCCTTACCACTGCTGAGGTGGTTCTGAAAACACGACTGGGATCGGAAATGGAACAACATTTGGCTGAGGCTGAACCAATGGAAACCGTCTGAAGGCACACCTGTGGAGATGAGGCTAAAGTGTCCCAGTGATGGACTGGAGACATTTTCAGGATGAATCCTGCCCCTCACATAATGACTGCTGGTGGTGAAACCCAGGAAAGGAAAGGAAAGGAAAGGAAAGGAAAGGAAAGGAAAGGAAAGGAAAGGAAAGGAAAGGAAAGGAAAGGAAATGTGGATGGATGGATGGATGGATGGATGGATGTATGGATGGATGGATGGATGGATGGATGGATGGATGGATGGATGGATGGATGGACAGTTGTGTCATAGGT
>NW_013952668.1:445993-450009 GCF_001266775.1 Austrofundulus limnaeus
GCCGACAAATCTGCGGCAACTGTGTGATGCCATCATGTCAATATGGACCAAAATCTCTGAGGAATGCTTCCAGCACCTTGTTGAATCTATGCCACGTAGAATTGAGGCAGTTCTGAAGGCAAAAGGGGGTCCAACCCGTTACTAGCGTGGTGTACCTAATAAAGTGGCCGGTGAGTGTATTTGTCTGTCTGTGTGTGTTTTCTGTTAGTAAAATAGCTCCTGAATTAATAAGCAGATTTTAATTCAACATTTAGGAAATGGTAATTAAATGTACTTCTACAGCTGATTGATTACCTGTTAGAGCTAAAAGTATTCAAGGTGGTCACCAGAGTCATCTGGCCTTAAAAAAACACAAACATGACTTAATTTCAGTTTGATCAATGGTGGCAACATAAGTTGTGGTAGTAGCTRAGAGTAATTCAAAACAGAGCAACTACAAAGTAATTTGACATTTTTTCTTTTCAAACTTCAGCATCTTCTGTTGTCTTTTAGCTGAATAGTTTTACATCCTATATCCTATAGTTATAGTGATTTTAATGAAACCCTCAAATTGTAATCCTGACTAATGTTAAGAGATGCTGAGATAAAATTGGTTGCAGTAGCTGGAGGTCAGCCACAACATTTAGTTTGTGCAACTGCAATTTCATTATTTCTCACCATAAAACGATCTTAACCTAAAACTTGGGCCTGAAAGGCAGAGGACCAGACTGGTTTTACATTTATTTTCATAAACAAACATTGTTATATTTTATGCTTTAACAAAATAAATCGGCCTCAGAAAATGTTTTGGACTAATGTTGYCTGATATTAAATGCATCTCCACAGATTAAGTGATAATTAATCAGCAGTGCCCTGCAGCATATTTCAGTGGGCTGCAGATAACAGCATCTCTGCTGCACAATGAAGCAGCTAAAACAAATATGTGTTGTGTGTCAGCAGCAATTTGCAGTAAAGACAGAACCGTGCTAAAGTGCAAAGTGAAGCTGCGTGACTTGCAGAGAATAGGTTCTCATGCATAATGGATCAGTCCTTGAACCTCTTTAAAACAGGGAACTGTCACCCCCGGTTAGACGTGGCCCCGAACCATAAACTGAGCACCGCTTAGCTTGTTTGCACATTAAAATGTCTGTTTTCATCAAAACACTGTGCCACTTGGCTTCTGCACAGGTTACCTGGCAAACACAACTGTCTAATCACTCAGGGCAACAGCACAAGCTAATGATAAGACTTCAGCTGCATGCTAAACAGGAGCTCATTGGTTGTTTCTTGTGTTGATGATAAAGTGTTCAGATAAACTCCACACAGCGTTCTGAAACTTATAAAGGGGTGGACTTTATAGACTGTTTTATTATGACTTTGTTTAAAAGCCATGCAAACCTTTTAAAACTAGGTTGAGCTCAGCTGACAAACTGTGGAACTTAAGATTTTATGAAGGTGATGTTTTTCTCATCCTACTTTAAATGTCTTGTTTAAAGAGGAGGCACCAGGTCGGTTTAATGATCCCTAAACAGAATAAACCTTATAAGAGTTAAACTTACTGATTGGTTATTTTAGTCACAGGATAGTCACAAATTCAACATCTGATGTTAACTTTTTTTATGACAAGAAACACTTATGAATATGAGATGAAACACCAATTAACTTGAATGACCTAAGGCAGGGGTGGGCCGTCTTGATTCCCAAGAGCTGCTATCCTGTATGTTTTACTTGTTTCTCTGCTACAATACCTGATTTGAATGAATGGGTAACTAACAAGATTCTGTAGAACTGGAGCAGGTCATTCAAACACAGAATCAGGTGTGTTGGAGCAGAGAAACAAGTTAAACATGCAGGACAGTGTCCACCAATTGACTTCAGCTCAATTTCTGTAAAATGGGCAGATTTAGTGTAGCCATTTTTGTGTTTGCAAAAGTTGCTTTGCTTTTAATGGCTGTCTAGGACAGGATGGACAGCAATAGTCAAAAGTGGGTCTCGGTCCGATYGTTTGGTCTGCACGGGTGTTCGCCTAAGTGTATTGACACCTGCATAAAATGTTCGGACCAACAGGAGAAACAAACTCTGCTTCATTTAAAGTGGACCAAATGGGTACCACTTTACAATAAGACTCCCCTCATAGATGGCTTATAAAGAGTTTATAGATAGGTTACTAATTCATCTGTAAACACTTTATAAATCATTGTTAAATGTTTATTATGCAATAGAGAGACAGACAAAACTCTCCGGTTTCTTACCAAATAATGAGACAAATCTGTTCACGTACATATTACATGTAAAGAAGCTATATTAAACATTTCAGACTGGGTTACTACATTGTAAGTACAATAACGATAAACACATATTTTATTATATTAATATTGTACTGTATTACTGCATTATAAATATTCACAACTCTCAAAGGGACTTATCGTAAAGTGCAATACAGTACACAATTGATGACAAATAAACATTTATAAATGCCAAAAGTTAGTCTTTAATGTGATTTTTTTAAAACTTTGTGTTGATWATCAATATTTGAAATTATTGTTCAAACACGTAACTACTGTCAACAATGATGTATTAAAAAGGTAAAAAACACGTCATGTTAACCTAAATAATCCCACCCCATCCAAAATAGTGTACAGTTTTACACTTTACAATAAGGATCACTTTAATATTTGTGGCTATTTATAATGCAGTAATACAGTACATTATTATGTGTTAAAATATGTGTTTCCCAATCATCATTGTGCTTACAAGATAGTAAACTACTCTGAAATGTTTAATACACAAACAGATTTGGCTCAGTATTTGGAAAGAAACCTGACAGTTTAGTTTCTTTTTCAACCTTGATTAACGCACAATAAACACTTATTGATAATTTATAAAGTGTTTACAGATTAATTTATAATCTGTCTACAAACTATTTAAAAATCATACACAAGGGGAGCCTTATTGTAAAGTGGTACCACAATGTAAAATAAAACCATGATCAATACAACAAACACTAAACCATTACTAGTTCATGACTAGCACTAACACCCCCCCCCCCATTGACCCTGAAAGGAAGAAGAGTATAGATATAAAAGATATAGCTAATGGATGAATGGACTAACACTAAACCAATACCAAAACAACAAACACTAAACCAATACCAGTACATGACTAACAATAAACCATTACCAGTCCACATAGATATTTACATGTGCAAAATTCTTTGATCGGATTGAAATGTATTTGGATTAAATTATCAGAATGTATCGTGTACATGCGCACAATCCGATCATGATGAGTGTTTACATGCACCAGGCTTTTATTCAGTATAGAAGCACTGGCATGGGCAGTTGCTAACTTTCCCTAAAAAAAAAAAAAAAAAAAAAAGTTCTACTTTCCTGATTAACATAAACAAACAGCTTCTGAGCGCTCAGAATGGACCTGCGGCAGCTTTTAATAATGGTGGAGATGTCACTGCACCCTCTGGTTGAGCTACAGGTGATGCATGTTTTTTTTTTTATTTATTTTTTTTTTTTGCAAAGCGGCGCAGGCTATGTGTCTTCCTTCTTTATTGAATGAGAARACTGGAGGAAAAGTTCTGTGCAGCTGGAAACTCCCTCCCTCCACAAAATAGCAGAAACCAGTGGATGAAAGTCAGCAGACATGCGCAGTCAGGTCAGTTTTCCACAATCAGAATAAGATGATCAGATTAAGTGTTTAAATGCACGCCATTTGGATTTTCACTCGGCATAAACCACCTCTCTCATTGCGATAACAAATTCATTCGGATTGAGCTGAACCAGATCAGAATAATTTAAATGGGGTGTTTACATGAGACATTTTTATTCCGAATGGCCGTTTAATCCARTTACTTATATCCATGTAAACGTAGATACTGACTAACATTAAATCATTACCCCTTAGTTCACACACTAATTCTAAATCTAACCCTTCTCTCTCTCTCTCTCTCTCTCTCTCTCTCTCTCTCTCTCTCTCTCTCTCATCACACACTGACTGTCTTTGCAGCCATATTAGTAAACATTAAG
>NW_013952668.1:450019-461517 GCF_001266775.1 Austrofundulus limnaeus
GTTATGTTGCTGTGGTAACAACCTCCCAACCTTGGCCTTGGGCTGGGGTCAGAGGTTAGGAGAGGAGAGGCAGCTGGGAATAGTGGAGTGTGGAGAAGGGGGGAGGACAGCAGAAAAAACAAAAGCTAAAGAGGGAAGAAGAGTCAGAGTCAACGATGACAGGCTGTCAGCTGAAGCTGACCCTGTCTCTCTCTCTCTCTCACACACACACACACAGCTGTGTCCACCTATACATATGAGGACATTCCATTGACTGCCATTAATTTCTACAGCCTAACCCTAAAACTAACCTCACAGGTACCCAAACCTAACCTAAATTGAATTCACACTTTGGTCCTAAACCGAACCCCCATCCCACCAATGGCATTTAAACCAAACATGGACTCGGTCTAGGTCCCCATAAGTACCAGTTGTCCCTACATGAAGTTGCTTTGTCTCAAAATAGTCCTCATATRTCACAAAAATCCCATCCATGCACACAAATACACATACAAACACAAACCTTATCACTATTTAGCCTTTAGCAGTGGTAATTTAACAAACCAATATTTATTATTTTTCTACCTGCGTGTGAGCTGAGCTGTTGTAGAACCTGGCTGATACATATTTTTCTTCCTGAAACGTGAAGATATTTAGTCCTAATCTTCCACCCACTAATGCAACCACTACCCACCTTACCTCCACCCACCCCGAGCAAGTGTTTTGACACTTCCTGTTGAGAAGCGTCAAAGTCAGCTCCACACACTCCTACTCAGAATAACTTTGAACATCCTGCATGTATTTCACTCGTCATCCTACAGGTCTGAACCTTTTCTGGATTTGTTTTCAGTCCTGGCTGTTGAACGGAAATGATGGCAGGGCAGGCAGGATGAGGACTACGCTGTCACTGGAAGCAGTCAAGCGCTTATTCATGAAATGAAATTACTCCCTGACAATGGCACTGCTTTGCTTTTGAAGCAGGCTGTCTTTTTTTTTTTCCTAAACTGTAAATCCTTTGACTGGCACCTTTTTCTAAGCTTCCCTCTTGCTCTTTGCCCCCTTTTAACTGCAAAAGTGCAATTGCAGAGGAGCAGGTCTTTCTTACCTCGGCACAAAGAAACAGGATTTGTCATCAACATTTCCACACTCTTTTAGAAACCCTGAAGGGATAAAGCAAACACTGATTTGATGATAGCTCCTGTTTTCCCCCTGAATGCATTTATTGGGTTCTACTCCAGCCACATTTCCATTGCAAAAGAGAAGTCAAAGTGATTTCTAGCAGAATGTTATTGGCTGACAGGCCTGCAAACTGTCAGTGGAGGGGAAATCAGCCTCACGAATATCAGCAAGGTTTCAGAAGGTTTTTATAAAAATGTATTGTAGCAAAACTTGGAGCAACATTTAAAAATATTCTCATGACTGAAAAAAAGTGAGAATAAAAAAATAGATAAACATTTTGTGTAAATTAATTCCCTTCAAAGCTCATATTCTCACATTGTAAGATCAAAGGTGTCGATGTTATGCACCCACATGAAAGCTTTGACATCAAACTCAGCACTCCCATGTCCCTTTTCCCCATGATTGATAAAACATTCAACATGGTCACCAATGCGTGTTACAGGAATGAGATAAAAGCAGGAGAATAACATCATAAACTGAAAGCACTCAGAGAGTGCACACCTTAGCCATGACCCTAGCAATGTTTCCCCTACCATTATCCAAGGAGGGTGCCCTAACTGTCAACAGAACTGAGCCAATGAAAATTGACCACTCTTTCTGCTGGCACTGAAAGTTTCGCTACTTACGGTTGGGGAGCATAGCTTGTAGTCACAGGAGTCACAGTGGCTGCAACGTAGCATTAGTGATGTAGCGCGTCACTATACCACCCCCACTGGCATTGGTACAGTGTCCTTTCTCAACAAATTGTTCGACAAGCACCCTGTCAACTTTGTGACAACCCCGACATACACTAAAATTTTCCTGAAAGTAAATTCACAACTTGACTCATCTTGTGCACAGACAGACAAACAAGCCAACGCTAACAAAAACATAACCTCCTTGGCTGAGATAATAAGAGAAACTGCAGTTTATGTGACAACACAAAGGGAATGTGGACTGATGAGTGACTATCCTGGATTTTGTTTAAGAATAACTTGTCTGAATTTTGAGAGTTAAAACAAGCAGAAAAGAAGCTAAAATAAACAAAATAAAACCAACCACTAAAATGGTACCAYTGAATTCTTAGCCAGAAAACTGGCTGATAAGTTATATTGTAAAAACACAACTTCCAGGACCAAAACAGAATTGTTAACATGGTTTATTTGCAGGCCCTGAAAAAGGAAAAATATACATTTTTAAATGTTTCAAAGGCACAGTGATTTGTTTCCCTTCAGTCTCTTTCACCCCAACATCTTCAAAAAACTCTTTTCTCATTGGTTGAAACTGACAGTTCTAGAATTTACAGCCACAGAGCTTCCAGCAAGGCCCCAGGACCAGAAGGGAGGGTTAGTGTTTGCAGGCCAGTTTGCAGCAGGTTGACCTTCAAAACAAGAGTTTGGGCTCATCCAGGCTGAATTACAGTCATCTGAGCTGTAGTGTGAGGTAGATTCAGTCCTGGGTACCATCGAGCCTTTTGTCCAAACTCTGCAGATCGATCTGATGTTGGCCTCTGTTGTTGTATGTTGTTATTGTCAGAAGGGCGATAAGAAATCATTCATTTTTGCATGGCACCCCTCGATGACCTTTGAACCACACATGTGTAATTTTGAACTGATGAAGGGGGGTACGGCCCATGTTTCCATCCTCAGCTTTACTTTAAACTATAATAAGCATGAATTAGCAACAATGCAAAAATGCAAAACTTCATTTAAAGCTACACTTAGCAAAGTTTGCAAAACCATTTCTAGCTAAAAAAAGCTAAAACATGCTGCTAAAATATAAATGAAGTTGAAAAACTAAAATTTGCATGATAATGAGMGTTTTTAATGTAAATGGCTGCCACTTGTTAGGATTGAGAGTAAAACAGAAAAAAATTCTTAACTAGAAAATAAGCATTTTTATGCAGTGTAAAAAATTGAATGACTCTTAGATGTGTTGATTGATAAATAAACTGAATAATTAAAGGTCAAACAGGCAAAACTCTAACTAAAATCTACATTAGCAAAACCTTAGCTACAATTCAAAAGAAAATGATCAATTAAATAAAAGATCAAAGTAATTGCTAAAAGCTTAAGTTATGAAATCAGTGAGTAAAAGCTACAATTTGGGATGAATTTAATTAAGCTCTATATTTAGAATCAGGTCTCTCTAAAGGTCCTTTTTTGACAAAAGTCAGAACAAATGGTCCAAACTAAATATTTTATTTTTATCTTGGTGTGAGACACACTTTTTAAGACCACCCCCACCCCACGCTAACAGGGAACAATACATTTCCTCCATCTTTATTAGAGAACAGTTTGTTTGGGTTAGGTCAGCTACACAAACCTAGAGAGATTTGTATGATTGTTGCCTTTTTTCAAGAGTTAGTGAAAAAAAACTCCCTAAATGTCATTTTTCAGATGCCTTCAAACTCAACATTATGTCTTCTCCAGTATTCACAGCCCCTCTGATTTTAAACAGTGCCTGTAGCCTCTCTCCTCACAGAGAGGAGCAACTTTTTTTCTTTATATTCAGAAATTTGAAACCTTTTTAAAATATTTCCACTGTTAAAAACTGTCTGGGAGACAGACATGGGACTGTTTTAAAGAGGGAACACTGATCTACAATCTATGCTCAGCACCGTTACATTCAGGGTCAAATTCTACACCAAACTCACTGTAATAAAGCCAGACTCATAGAACTACTGAACACAGTAGTTCTCTGTTGAACAATGCCAACAGCCACATTAAAAAATACTCACACATGATATGAAGCTGTTCCTCCATGAATAGAGGTTTGAAATGTTTTTTTCATTTTGTCAAATGTACATGTAGACAGTGTGGTCTACAGCACAGACTCTCCCTCCATGCTAAAAAAACACTGAATTGCCTTCACAACTTTGCTGGCCAGGAGGCTTAGATAATTCATTTGGAAAATCTGCAGTTCCATTTATAAGCTGGAACTGAGATGTCTTATTTTTCTAAAACTGGAAAAAAACATTATAATAATAAAAATAAAGCAATCAGACTTTTACTGACAATGTTGTAATATTTGAAGTTAACAGACCTTCACAGGTTTGCAGAAAGATCTGACCTAAATTCAGAATCAACACAAAAGGAACTTCAAAATAAATTTAAAAAAATACTATTTTTATCAAGAAAACAAAAGACTGGTGAGGCAGCAAAATCTAAACTTACAAAAAGAAAAACTGTGAGGATCACAGCAAACCACAAACCTCTCATAAAAACAAACCTACAAGCATAAAGAGAGAGAAACAAACTATATACGGCAGAGGATAATGAGCTAATGGAGACAGAGAACAGATGTGAGTGAAAGACTTGACTGAACGTAACGGAGTAATGATGCAGGGAACAGTGAAAAACTGAAACAAGGATTACACAAGAATACCAAAGTAAAATCTTTTTTTTTTTTTTGGATGGCCTCCCTTCTCCCCTTATAGCCATCCTCTCCACACCATTGTGTTTTTTTTTTTTGTGAAGAGAAAATAGAGAGAGAGAGAAAAACAGAGAGAGAGGTAATTAGAAAGATAGAAAGACTGAAATAGCGATTAGAAGTTTATTAAATATACACCAACAAAACACAGGACCACACACCCAACATCTGTCCGCTCACCTGAAAAATAAATGGATAAATACAAAGAGGGCATATATAAAAATATACACATACCCATACATATACGTATAAAGATATACATACATACATGCCTACATTCATAAATATTGTCTGTATATACACACAGACATATATACACACTCAGTGACCAGTCAGAACCCCCCGGATCAGAACACCTGTTTGTGAGCAGTTGTGAACATGYGTGTATATACAAGATTTCTCCAATGGAATATTTAATAGTGACTGTGGAGGACCGGAGACCCATCGCCAGAGACACGAGGCAGACATAGGGAAGACCAGAGCCCAAGGACCTGAGAGGGATCCCGAGCGCAGAGCCCCAAGGGGCACCCGCACGGGAAGATCCGCCCACCCACCCCCCAGATCAGACCATAGGGGAGAACTGGGAGAGTCCCCCCAGCGACCACACGCACAGCCCCCGGGGCCAGCAGCGACAAACTCATGGGCCCCACCTGCACCCGCCATACCAAAGCAGATCCAGGAAAGGGCACAGAGGTCCGGGCCCCCAGGGTGCACCCCCTCCAGGCCAAAGCCCGACAGGCCCAGAGGCCCCGAGCCCCAACAGGCAGTCATCAGGCCAGGCCGGCACACACCCCAGCGCCCAGCCCCAGACCCCGGGAACCCCCAGCATGCCGGCGGCCAGCCGCACACCCCACCGGGGGGCCGAGTAGCAGCGGGCCCCCAGATAAACCAGCAGTAGGGGCAGTCCAGACCGCAGCCTGACAAATACCCAAACATACACAATCGCACCATCCCACCCTCATCCTCACCCCCACTCAGTCAAAGACATACAAGGACGCCACATTCCACTYATACCCCCGATACACACYCTATACCCCCCAGGTCCAGGACATACACCCACCCCCTAACGGAGGCCGCACACACCTGAACCCAGGAGGTAGACCCAATCATTCTGAGGTGGAGAGGAGCAGAAAGCCAAGGCCCGACTCGGGTCACACCAGGACGCCCGGCCAGCCCCCCGCYGCAGAGAAGCCACACCCATGACCACCTCACCACACTGCCAGCGACCAAGTGCACCCCCCCAGCTGCCCACCCCCTGGAACCCAGCAGCCACCCCGGCCAGCGGGCCACCCACAGGAACCAAGAGCCACACCTCAGGAGACCAAGCAGAACCAGGGAGTATGGAGAGCCAGCCCCACCCCCGGCAACCGTTCAAGCCCCGAGCCCACCCGCAGCCCAGGACCGCACCCAGCGGTCCGCCCTTCTTCAGGACCCCCTCCCCAAATGACAGTCGGGGAACGGGATGGGAATAAAGACCCCAACACCCCCACCCCCACCCCCAGATGTACTGTAGGTGCGTGTTGTTCTATAGAGAAATTTAAAAAAAGAAAGAAGAAGAGGCAAAGGCCGGCGTGGTGCCAGTTTCCCCTCCACCACTACTCTAACCCAAAACCCTAAGTGTCTATATGCAAACCTTAGGGGGTGGGCACAGGAACAGGAGGCAAGAGTGGTGCCATCCGGCCACCTATAGCCATGAGTGCCCACCATAAGTTCCTATATGTGAATTTCATGAAAATGTAATGAGTGAATGTCTAAGATGTACAATAAAATTTGGGGCCCAGGTGGTTATGTCAAATACAAATGTAATATTGTTGCTCTTATAACACAACTGTGCCCCCAAAAAAACCTACATGGGTGAAGTTGAAAGTGAAGAGGATGGAGGTGTGCGGCGAGGGATGGGGAGAATAAACTGAGGGAGCAAAATGCTCCCACAGGGAGTCAGCTCCACCGCTGGCCCCAGTAAGCCCTCCCTTTCCCCGAAACCCACCCAGGTAAATCTAACAATAAAAACACAAATGAATAACAAAATTAAAAGAACTCAGAACAAAACAATCCCTGATCAGGAGCTCATTTCACAAAAGTCCAATTTATAAATCCAAGATATGAGCTGTAAACTGAGCGTGAACAAGCTTTCAACTTGTGAACAGCTGTAATCTGTTGCTCTAACAACAAGCCACCAGTGGCGGCTGGTCAATAGGGGGCGCACGTTCACCCCCCCCCCCCCCTCTAGTTTTGGTACACAAAAATAAAATAAAATGTTACAAATGGTCCAAAAAATTTGTATATGTGTTTTCTAATAAGTAAAATAAATAATTTATAGTTATTGATGTGTACACTTCCATTTTACTCATGACCGTTTTCGTGCGAGTCACTTCCGGATCACGCTGTGTTCGCCGCACCAGACTCCCACACACAACTCGTGAAGATTTTGGTCATGTGCAGTAAGTCCTCAGTGCATAAGAATAGAGTGGCCTGTGTTCACAGTTGAGCTGCGAACACACACTGGTAGTGGGTGGGTCTGCCTGTGTCGACGACTTGTCGTCATAAGGCTGCAGCCAGCAGGGCAATACGAGGCAGATTTTGGAGAACAACAAACAAGAAATGAAGGAGAAAATAACACCGTAAGTCTCTTATATCTAAATCTTTTCAAAGCAAAATATTTGAGGAGAAACTTAAAGTGAAGTAGCTTGGACTGAATGAGCCGGAAATAATAAAAATTGAGCAAGAACGTAGTTAGTGTTCGTGTTCCCTTGATATTTGAGCGGTATATAATATTAATAATGGTGAACACGACTTAATATGATATAAAGATATTTTGTGTTGTTTCTGTTTAGTTACGTTTTTTGTAAATTACTATTGTTTGAATTTATTTTTTTAAAAGGGGCAGATATTAGAAGATATTTTTCTTCTTTCTGCTGCTTTTTATTTTATTTTTTTTTTCTTCTGTTGTGCATAATTTATTTTGTTTGCTCGTAATGGTTAATAACGAATCATATGAAGAGACAAAGCAAAACACTGACAGAATGCTGAAATAATTTTAATAGTAAAAATGTTTTGTGCCACTGAATCTGTTTTTGAGTTATCTGAAATGAGCAAAATTTTAATTTTAAGTTTGTGTCTGAATCCTGTCATTGTTGTGAGACATACTCCTACCAAAGCTCACAGCACACTGTTCCTTTTTATAGGAATATTTAGCCTTTTTTTAAATTTAAAGCTGCACAAGAAGTTACTGGACTAAAACTTTTTAATAGAATGGTAATAAGTCCGTGCTTTAATGTTYATATGTTGGTCTCCTTCATGAGGTGGGCTGTGTGCACATCTGTCTGCACATCTTCAGATCTTTGGACTCCTCAAACCAACTGTCTGAAACAATAGTATTCATGTGATCAGGGAGATCCTCCTACACAGRGCAGCTATAGTCACTGACCTCTTCTGACTGCTTTATGCTTATCTGAATCCCAGAGGCTGTGGAAAAGCTTTCACTGTGTTCCTGACTCTTTGCTTTGAAAAATGATCAAAGAGTCCAGCTTTAGAGAGGGCTGTAAAACAGACTGCAAGCCAAACGTCAATTTGTATGAATCAAATAGCCAATTCTGTGAGGGTCAGGAGCGTTGTCCTCGCTTTGCTTCAAAGGGACAACTAATGAAGCCTGAAGTTCTGCCTTTTCAGCCAGGCTTGGTGTGGGGTCAATTATTGTGGCCTGAAAACCACAGAAAACCAATTAGACATTAGTACCAGGCTGCCGGGAAACCGATGAGGGCAGCATCCAACCACACAGATAGAGTTCAGATATTAAGGTCATGTTAAGATAGAGTGCAGCTTTTCATTTCACTTCAGCTCTCCAACTTTGTCATCCAGAATCCATCAGAACCAACGTGCTTGGGCAGCCCAAGGAAATATTACAATACATAAAAATTCAATTCAGTTTATTTATATAGTGCCAAGTCACAACAAATGTTGTCTCGTGGCACTGTACAAACCCCCCCCCCCCCACCAAAAAAAAAACAAAAAAACAATCAATGTAATGAAGCCAGCAGATTGTGCTGAATCACTTCATCACAGTCTCCTGTCCTGAGCAGCACTGATGACAGTGGAGAGGAAAAACTCCCTTTCAACTGGAAGAAACCTCAAACAGAACCAGGCTCAGGACAGGCAGCCTGCTGCCTCGACCGGCTGAGTTTGGAGACAGGAAAAAGACAAACAGAAGGACTGGTCCAGGTGTATTTTCCTCTGGAAGAGAGAAACAAAGAAAACACATGTTATTGATAGAAATAATTGCAACAAACATGTAGAGGAGAGAGAATAAAGACAGCAGCAGCAGAGAGAGGAAATGTGGCCAGTTTGTACTTCAGCAGTCTAAGCCTGTAGCAGAGCTAAGGAACAACTCAGGAAACCTGAGTCTAACTATAGGTTTCACCATAAAAGGAAAGTCTTCAGTCTAATCTTAAAAGTAGACAGAGTGTCAGCCTCATAGACAGAAAAAGTTGGTTCAACAAGAGAGGAGCTTGATAATAGGGATGTGCCGATCAATACTGAATTATCGATGCTACCGATACCAGAACTTTGTGCTTTAGAATCGATACTAAAATCAAAATATTGATACTTTCATACTTCAGTTATTTCACATAATGTATATCATCAACAGGAAAATAGTGGAAAATAACTAAACCATTCAAATCTTGTCTTAATTATATGTGGTTGGAGGTAACTACTTTTTCGTTCGCTTGAGTAATGCTTAAGCACAGTGGCACATGCTCAGTCAGTCACTCAGTCTGTAGATGTACGGCAGGTCATTTCAACATAAAATATGCTTCGTCTGACTGTCTGTAATTACATTCTAGATGAAGAATTCCCTAAACTTTTTCATGCCATGGCTCCACAAACAGCATTAGTTCTGGCCAGGGAGCTTCTTGCAAACCCACAAACAATGCTACAAAATATAAAAAGTAAAACTTTTGGAATGCTTTTTTCTCACTTTTATACACTATTCAAAAATTATCATATTATTTTAGAATATGAATTTGAAATTGTGCTAAATAATAGGGTTAGAGTTAGAAAGACTTGTATTTTTAAACAAATTACTCTGTTGTGTATTATTTATAGAGTGGAAATTTGAAAAGCACTACTTTTTATGATTTACCAGACACATTTTTTTGTGTTATGACAAAGTATCAGTATCGTATCAGCATCGCCAATACCAGCCAAATTTTACTCTGTATCAGTATCAGAAAGAAAACTGGCAGTATCGAACATCACTACTTGATAAATGAAAGCTCTGCCTCCCATTCTACTTTTAGAAACTCTAGGAACCAAAAGTAAACCTGTAGTCTGAGAGCAAAGTGCTCTGTTAGGAAAATATGAAACAACAACATGGAGCTTGGTTGTCGGGAGCTTTTTATGTTAGAAGTAAGATTTGAAATTATATTTTAGTAACAGTCGTTAGTTATCTTCATTGAATTTAATGTTTTTCTAACTGTTTTTCATGAGCAGGAAGCTGCAGGCAAGATACAGAAATAATAATGAGTTCTAAAACAGCTGCACCACTTAAAATAAATTCCCACAAACACAAATCAAAATGTGCTGACAACCAGAGACTGGAAGCAGGAAGTGGAAGCCACAAAGGATGAGAGCATCCTTATGATTGGCTGTCGTTCCATCCTCCCATTTATCAATATGGTCAGTTTTAATGAGTTATTCAAGAAAATGAAAATAATGCTGCTGAAATTAAACTATCTTCGGGGTCCAGATAAGATTGTATTTGGGTTCACATCCATAATAAGGTTGCTTTTAATTAAAAAAAAAAACATATGCTTTTATTTTGACAGTAAACAACCATTTACACATTTTACAAAATAGTTAGTACATTAATACATTAAGTGACTTAAATGTAAAGTTACTAAAACAAAGTCTTTTTTTAGTTTTCTACACAAATACACCCCCTCCTTCACGAAGGAGTTGACAAATAATAGTTGTCTCAGTCAGTTCTTGCCAACAAAGAGAGAGAGCTGTTGATTTATTGACTGAAGTCCAAAACAAGCAGACTTTGCAGACTTGCCAAGTTGTTAATTTGTTCTGGTACTCAATAGAAAATAGTTAATTAAAATTTTAATGCACATGATTCCTCCTCCTGGAATCATAGCTCTTGTGTCTATATTTTGGATCATTTTGTTCGTCTGCTGACTTGCAGCTAATTGAGTCGGCCCAACTAATTAAGCCAAGCTCACTATATCACTGAGCACTTAGTTTTTATTACAGATTTAAAAAAACAGTTTACTGTGTATCTCAAAACTAATTTTTCTACTTACAACTGTAATTTGCCACCAAGTTGGCAGCAACTTAGAGGAGCTGTTAGAAAAACAAAAACCTGCAGCCACTCTTGTTGCTTGACTTTCAATCAAAAACCTTCCACTTTCTTCAAGCAGCACCCTTCACACCTTGATTCTCTGCTCTGACCCTGACTGCAGCACCTGCCTTTGACACATGTGTATGATGTGATACATCACAGTATCTGGCTGTGATTGTGCCCTGGTCGCTTGCAGCAGGCTATTACCCAGCCTAATTACCAGCCGGCTCGCTATAAGTCAACAGAGACTGGAGGAAAAGGTCCAGGGGACAGAGTCCCGCCCTCACCTGAGCAAACAGGGACATTCATTTTAATAAAGATGTCCCCTCCGGCGACCGGGGCAGCTGATAGAAATAAAATGGTGCAATAAGAAATGGAGGACGTCATGAAATGAGGYACTAACGTCAGACACACAGCTGAAACTTTCTGAAAGCTCTCAGGAGATTAAGAAAGTRACATTTTTTTAAACTCAAGTGAGGAGTACCAGAACATCAGCCCATGGTCCAGATCCAGACCCAAATGATATCTGATCTGAACGATTAGGAGTTCAAATTTAGTAGAGATATTATAATGAAATATATATATA
>NW_013952668.1:464820-478785 GCF_001266775.1 Austrofundulus limnaeus
CATTAAAAGAGATCCTTGCTAATTAAATTACTCTTATAACATTGTTATAAGAAGTGTAAGCTGACCCTTACATGATTTCTTTGTATGTATGGATCACTTGGGTTGTTACCGACATCTGGTGAAAATTTCATGTCATTAGCACCTCTATTAATATATTTACTGAGAAACATGTTGACGTGTTCAATACTTATTTTACCCACTGTATGTGGATTTGATTTAAGCAGACTGTAGTGGTAACTACGTCAAATAAATTAAAATGCAGCAAAACAAAAGACTGGAAAAAGGGCAAGCTACAGGTGATATTCAGAGAGAGTTTTTTGTTTTTTGTTTTCTTCTTTTTTTCTGAAGCGGGAAACTCAGCGTGAAGCGACACCATTAAAGTGATTCAAGAAAGCCACAGAAAGCTGCCTATATGAACACCCGATGGATCGGTCAACCAGGTGTAACAGTTACCTGTGGCTGGGAGCTCCTGGCTGAGCTGGGCTCCTGTGGGAGAGAAGTTACAGAGGTGAAGGAAGAGAAACCAGCTTTGTCCACGGGAGGAGAGATTCCCAGTCTGTTAGTTATATTCAGGGGACGAGGCGAAGCAACATTTACTTATTTTCTACTCTTTTCACAAAAGTTTAGAAAAGCTAACTGTTTAGCTAAAAGTCCGTTCCCTCAAACTTCTGATTTCAAAATAAAATCCACGTGTATTGTGTGTCTGCATATTCTGCATGCTACATGTTGACATCTGCTTCCCAAACAGAACAATGCATTGTGACAGTATCTGTGTATAAAATTTACTTATACAGTATAATTATTAAAATAGGTAGGACTTCAACAAATTTTCCTGACTTAATTTGAAAATGCAGATGTTGTGCCTGTTCCTTTTCCTGTTGGTGCCACATGATCTGTAGCTTGACTCCGGAGCAGCTCCGACCAGCACAATGGACTGAACCATGTTAGGCAGATGAGAGGGGGGAACAGTTACTTCTCAAAAGACATAAATGCATTACTGTATTTTGCCTATAAAAAAATAATGTAATTGCTTTCTCTTTGTAGTATGGCATTACTTAAATTTATATATTTGTGAAATTCATTTTTGGGGGGTCCAATTTAGGGTTTTCCAATATTGGGGGGTCAGGACTCCCCGGACCCCACCAGGATTTACGCCTTTGTGTCGATCTCCCGCTCCATTCTTCTCTCGTTCGTGAACAAGACCCTGAGATGCTTAAACTCCTTGGACCTCCTCCCCAACCCGGAGGAGGCAACGTACCCTTTTCCAGCTCAAGACCATGGTCTCGGATTTGTAGTTACTGATCCTCATCCCGGCCGCTTCACATTAGGCTGCGAACCGCTCTAGTGAGAGCTGCAAATCATGATCTGATTACGCCAACAGGACCGCATCATCTACAAAAAGCAGAGATGTGATCCTAAGGTCACCAAAAAGGATCCCCTCAACACCTTGGCTGCGCCTAGAAATTCTGTTCATAAAAGTTATGAACAGAATCATTGATAAAGAGCAAGACATGTTTTGGTATTTTTTAAAAATAATCAGATCTCAGCCCTGAAGGGAAATTTGTTTAATTACAGTTTTTTTTACCATGATATTTCCTGAAAGAGGAGGATGAACTTGTCTTTAAATACAATCAACAAACTGAAAAACACTGATAATTTGAAGAATAATGTTTGGAAAACAATGATTATTAAAAAATTACTTAGAATTGATGACTTGACAGCAGGTGACAATACAAAGTCACAGTCCTTATTCTTAGGTAAAGTGTGAACGACCTGTTTTTTTTTCTCTTCAGCCTGTGTAGTTCCACGGGATTATCCAGTTTCTTCGTGCCTGCACAGCAGAACCTCTCAGTGAAACCACCTCTTGGACTCATCCGCCTCCTTGCCATCAGCCGGCAAACAAGTCACCGTTAAGTCAGACTCTGAGATCCTTCCTGCCACTCTCCAACATAAACTACTCACCTCCACACACCTGGAATCCTCCATCCTCTTCTTCAAGTCTGCCAAAACCACAAACAAATTATAAAAAACACAGTTTGGACAACATACTAAATATATCACCACCTAAGAAAGTACTTAACTGTCTCCAGATCCAACTGCAGCCTCCTGACAGATGATCTCAATGTATTCATATGGCAACATTTTTTAAATGAATGATTAAAAGGAATAAGTGACCAATCCTAAAAGTCATAGCAATGTTTCAATCTGAACAGTTTGATACTGTATCTGGAAAATGCTTTCTTTTTAGCCAATAAATACTTTTTGTTGTGCACTTAGAGTCCCTAGGAGGCAGCAAAGTTTGATTTAGTCTCTCCTGGTGTTGCACAGATATGTTTATATTCTGTTTGGGTCAAAATTTTCAACCCGTTCNCTAAGGTCACCAAAAAGGATCCCCTCAACACCTTGGCTGCGCCTAGAAATTCTGTTCATAAAAGTTATGAACAGAATCATTGATAAAGAGCAAGACATGTTTTGGTATTTTTTAAAAATAATCAGATCTCAGCCCTGAAGGGAAATTTGTTTAATTACAGTTTTTTTTACCATGATATTTCCTGAAAGAGGAGGATGAACTTGTCTTTAAATACAATCAACAAACTGAAAAACACTGATAATTTGAAGAATAATGTTTGGAAAACAATGATTATTAAAAAATTACTTAGAATTGATGACTTGACAGCAGGTGACAATACAAAGTCACAGTCCTTATTCTTAGGTAAAGTGTGAACGACCTGTTTTTTTTTCTCTTCAGCCTGTGTAGTTCCACGGGATTATCCAGTTTCTTCGTGCCTGCACAGCAGAACCTCTCAGTGAAACCACCTCTTGGACTCATCCGCCTCCTTGCCATCAGCCGGCAAACAAGTCACCGTTAAGTCAGACTCTGAGATCCTTCCTGCCACTCTCCAACATAAMCTACTCACCTCCACACACCTGGAATCCTCCATCCTCTTCTTCAAGTCTGCCAAAACCACAAACAAATTATAAAAAACACAGTTTGGACAACATACTAAATATATCACCACCTAAGAAAGTACTTAACTGTCTCCAGATCCAACTGCAGCCTCCTGACAGATGATCTCAATGTATTCATATGGCAACATTTTTTAAATGAATGATTAAAAGGAATAAGTGACCAATCCTAAAAGTCATAGCAATGTTTCAATCTGAACAGTTTGATACTGTATCTGGAAAATGCTTTCTTTTTAGCCAATAAATACTTTTTGTTGTGCACTTAGAGTCCCTAGGAGGCAGCAAAGTTTGATTTAGTCTCTCCTGGTGTTGCACAGATATGTTTATATTCTGTTTGGGTCAAAATTTTCAACCCGTTCRGTTTRAAGTCTGGACTTACCAACTACAATTTAGTGGTCTTCATTCTCCTCTGGCTCTGGGTCAGACTCTGGCTCCAACATGTAAGGCTGGATGAACAATTCTTCCCTTGTTGACCTATTTTAATTCATTTATAAATTRAAAGTGTCTGCACAGCTATATGGCCATAAACCCATCTATCAAACAAGAATGGACATGTCTGTAAGTTGGAGGGGGGACGGGGTGTGAAGAGACAGCCTCAATAGGAGTTGATCTGAGACAAACCTCTGAAAAGGGCTTGTGGAGTTACAATAAGGAGGAATTCAGACCAAAGAATTGTAGTTTCACTTTATGCTGACCCAAACTGAAAGAGTTAAATGAGAAAAAGAAGCATTTAAAAGCATCATATGTCCACTTTAATCATTAAAAATAGTACAAACCATATTTGTAATGTGCTCATCTTTGTAACCGATATTTCTGATAAATAAATTGGTCTAAAACACGTAGTTCTTCCATACTGGAGTGAAGATCRTTAGTTATGTATAATAATGTGTAATAATTTGTATCAATATGTTCTGTTTATCTTTGCTGAATAAGGACCCCTATTTTGTCTGGAGCAAAACATTTCTAACTTCTGTAATCACTCTTGTGCAGAACAAGTTTTCAACTGTGCAGCTGTTATAACAGAGATGCTACTTAMATGTCATTTTAGGCATTCATATTAACAGAGCATCACTCAAACTTTGAATAAAACTGCAATTTTAAAATGTTTTGGACATTTTGGGATCCAGGGAAACATCTAAAGCTACATTGTTAAATGCTAAATTCTTATTATTAAGATGAGCGATAAGATGAGATACTTTGTCACTTTTACAAGGAACAATGAAATTGCAGGTGCAGCCGACTCAGGGTGAGCCATCCATCCATCCATCCATCCTTCCATCCATCCATCCATTTTCTTCCGCCTATCCGGGATCGGGTCGCGGGGGCAGCAGCTTCAGAAGGGAGGCCCAGACCTCCCTCTCCCCAGCCACTTCTTCCAGCTCCTCCGGGGGAMCTCCAAGGCGTTCCCAGGCCAGCCGAGAGACATAGTCCCTCCAGCGTGTCCTGGGTCTTCCTCGGGGCCTCCTCCCGGTGGGACGTGCCCGGAACACCTCACCAGGGAGGCGTCCAGGAGGCATCCTTACCAGATGCCCRAGCCACCTCAACTGGCTCCTCTCGACGTGGAGGAACAGCGGCTCTACTCTGAGTCCCTCCCGGATGACTGAGCTTCTCACCCTATCTCTAAGGGAGAGCCCAGCCACCCGGCGGAGGAAACCCATTTCGGCCACTTGTATCCGGGACCTCGTTCTTTTGGTCATGACCCAAAGCTCATGACCATAGATGAGGGTAGGAACGTAGATCGACCGGTAAATCGAGAGCTTTGCTTTCTGACTCAGCTCTCTCTTCACCTCGACGGACCAGTACAGCGCCCGCTTTACAGCAGACGCTGCACCAATCCGCCTGTCGATCTCCCGCTCCCTTCTTCCCCCATTCGTGAACAAGATCCCCAGATACTTAAACTCCTCCACTTGAGGCAAGACGACCCCCCTGACCCGGAGAAGGCACTCTRCCCTTTTCCGGCTCAAGACCATGGCCTCAGATTTGGAGGCACTGAGCCTCATCCCGGCCGCTTCGCACTCGGCAGCGAACCGCTCCAGCGAGAGCCGCAGATCTCATTCCGATGAAGCCAACAGGACCMCATCATCCGCAAAAAGCAGAGATGTGATCTTAAGGCCACCAAAAAGGATCCCCTCAACACCTYGGCTGCGCCTAGAAATTCTGTCCATAAAAGTWATGAACAGAATCGGTGACAAAGGGCAGCGTTGGCGGAGTCCAACTCTCACCGGAAACGAGCCCGAGGGTGAGCCATGATAGTAAAACAATGAAAAGAAATATTAAGGAAATATGCATATGAGAAGCAGTTTGTTGTGAGTTAATGGTCATGATTGGGTTAAAACTGATTTTTGGTGGTTTGTTCTGGTTCCTGATGGTTAAAGCTGGAAGAGCCGGGATCCAGTGTGTGGTGAGTMCTGGAAACTGTCTTTTGTCTACCACTATTATTATTAGCTGGAGTAAAAGTAGTAGTATTTAAAAAATGGTCCAAGTCTGCTTTTATTAATTACAAAAGTGTACTTCAGTAGAATAAATGGTGCGTGTTGGTGGGTCTGAAGTTGAAAATGAGCGAAGCCACGTTTGATGGGCCTATATGTAGGTTCTGTTTTTAAACAGGCGGAATGGCCAAATTAAATGCAGACATGATGAAAAGTAAAAATATCCTGTTTCAGAGTTTTGAACTGCAAAAAAAAAAAAAATAGGTAGTGAAATTCAGAAAACAACCTCGGGTGACACAACACATTTTTCACAACACAGTTTTAAGTGTGTTTAATGTTGTGTACTCTAAATTTATAACACTGCTGAACTTTCACAGTTTGTTGATGCCTTTAAGGTCTTTCTTTATCAGCAACACATGAACACACCATAATGAATATTCACCCTAAAAAGTGACAGGGAAAAGACAGGCAACAGATTAATTGCATCTGGTATCACAATGTATGTTGAAAATATTTTAATAATCCCTGTGTCACTTTTAATGAGATTTTTTTTCTCCCTCCAGCAGATACATGATGATCATCATTGCAGACCCTTCTGGCATCTTGACAACCAATCTTTACTTAGAAGTCCAATCATCTGACCAGATGATGGCAAAGGCAGCCACATACATCGCCAGCCAGCAGTGGATTTAATCCCTCCCATCAGGCAGGCGTACATCCTCTGGAGGGGTCTCCCGCTGCTGGTAGCCTCATTTTGAAATGTACAATGGACAGCCCTGTACWGAGGAGTCAAGCTGGTGCCGGATGAATCAGGACTTAATTAAAGTTGTACTAATTAAGACAGTGTTCGAAAAGAGTGGGGCTTTGATAGCATTAAAGTAATCACAGAGGAGCTTGCAGGGTGATTGTGTACAGCAGCTGAATGCTGATAGGATCGGTTAGCAAACCACAGAGGACTTATCTCTGTCTAATCCAATTCTGGTAAACTGGTTCCACAGTGACAACTGCATGCAGAGGTTTTGTAACACTGTTCGTTCGGCTGTTGTAACGTTTCCATGCATAAAAGATCTGTGTGATAGTGTGGTAAATGTGCTCTGAAGAGTTTAAAAGGTTAATAAATAAAATGTTTTTAATTAGGACTCAGACACAAACTGAATGTGCTGGCCTGATATGTTGGATGGTCTGATATTTGCATGTATAACAGTGTTGGAGGGCGGGGGGAGAAGGGAGTGGAGAGAGGAAATGTGGTCAGCTTGTCCTCMAACAGATTAAAGGCTGCTTTAAACTTCATTCTCAAGTCTTGTATACAGACTTATTTGAGGAAAATTGTGTAAATTCCATCTGTTGCCTCCTGCTGACACCTCSTCTTCTACACTGTCCCTAGTTAGAACTATAGCCTAAAAAACAATGGGGTCTGCAGGGTTTGATTGGTCAGAACTTTGTGGGTGTGTTTGTTCATGTGGAGCAGCACAGTGCTTCTGCATTTCGGCATTTAGAAACCGACTGGTAAATTAGCAGTATGGACAGCTTTAAGGAGCAGACAAACATGTACATGTAAAGCRCCTTYCAGGACACCCAAGGACACTGTACAATAGAAAAAAGTAAAATGWAGGGAAAAAAACTGTAGATACATWTAATGATAAGAGTAGTGTGGGARAAACAGAAATGTGGAGTACAGAACAGTCATATAATAAAATACAAAAATGTAGACAAATKAAATAGGGTTGTGGGGGAGAAACATCGAAGTGAGGACAACAAAAACAGACAWATATTGAAGATCGGAGTTAACAGTKKYAGGCTAATTTGAAAAGATGTGTCTTCAGGCCAGTYTTAAACAGGGAGAGAGAGGTGGTATTTCGTAATCCATGGGGAAGTGAGTTCCAGAGCTGCGGAGCAGAGCGGCTGAAAGCTCTGCTCCCCATGGTGCTGAGGCGGGCAGGGGGGTACTTAGAGTTGGAGGGAGGAGGCAGATCTTAGAGAGAGGGAGGGTGTGGAGATGTTCAGGAGGTCAGACAGGTAAGGAGGGGAGAGATTGTGGATAGCTTTGAAGGTGAGTAGGAGACTTTTAAAGATGATGCAATATTTAACTGGGAGCCAGTGGAGCTGTTGTAGGACTGGAGTGATGTGGGCAGAGGATGAGGTTTGATTGAAATAAACAGTCTCTTCCATCTCCTTATCCAACATGAGCCTATCAAACATCTGAAACATCATCATGTGAAAAACATCAATAGAATTAATTCATGTGTAATGCTAAAGAATTAACCCCAAAAAACATCCATGAAGTTGTAGGGTCGTATTATCCATGAGTGACTGATTTTTTTTCTAGTGTACTACAGCAATAAATTTCTATATTTTCTCATTTAAAACTGAAATATTGTGTTGTGGGGATAAATCATCATGATTTCTCCCAGTTGTAGAAAATGTTGTGCATAAATCAGCATGTGAACAACTGAAACCCTCTTTTTTTCACGCTGGAGTCGGAGAGGAAAAATATACATTTTTTCTTTTGTTAACTGTGGCACGGAGATGGAAAAAATACGTGGACGTTAGGTGTACGTTTGTGTGCTCAATAGGACCAGACGAGCTTCTCCTCAAAGCTGTCTGTTTTGCTGATTTAACAACAAACTTTTGCTCTGGGAGACGATTATTATCAGTGACTTGTAGAAGCTTGCGATGCTCACCAAAATAATCTTTCTCCATCAGAGGAAACATCACAAGAAGGCTAAAAAATCCTGTATGAAATTAGGGGTAGATTTATTCACAGTTATTAGATTGTTTTGTGCTTTTTACACTAAAATATGGAGAATAACATTATGCATGCATAAATACAGAAACTACCCTGCTATCACTGTTGTTGTTTATATTCTTAGCTATAGAGAGTTCTGTGGGAGGGATTCTGATAATTTATCTCCCGTGTCTTCTCAAGAATCAATGACATCAGATATGACATAATAAATGATCCACTGTCTCACATCTTGTTGAAGTATAAACCAGGCTTAAGCCCATATCAGCAGAACTAATGGATAACACAGGAAACCTAAGCCTAACTATAGGATTTATCAAAAAGGAAATTCTTCAGTCTAGTCTTAAAAGTAAGCTGTCCATGAGGTTGGCGTTGGATAACTGAAAGCTCTGCCTCCCATTCTACTTTTAGAAACACTAGGAACCACAAGTAAACCTGCAGTCTGAGAGCGAAGGGCTCTGTTAGGAAAATATGGAACAATAAGGTCTTTAGAAGGTCTGATCAAGTTWGATCTTGGTTGTTGGTTTTATTCTGAATTTTACAGCAAGAAATAGAGAAAAGCTTGAATTTGAAAAAAATAATTTTCTAAGACTCATATGAATTTTGGCAAAGCTGTTCGAAAGGAAGAGGAAAKGTTCGAGTACCTAGTGACAGTAGTMCAGAGCAACGACAGTTGTATGAATGAAGTTGAGAAACATTCACATGCAGGTTAGAGCGTGCCAAGGAAGATGTCAGGAATGGCATGCACTAAGGGAGTACCAACAAGAGAGAASGGGAACACAGGGAGAAAAGGGAGAAATGCAATAGGAATACAAAGCTGGTGAGACCCTCAAAGGAGCTAYATGAACAGGTGATTGACACCAGTCCATGGAGATGTATGATAAGTAGGGGATATGAGAATTTGCCACAACAAGATAGAAAAATGAGTATGAATGAGAGGAACCCAGATGAGTGTAAGAGGGTACAGGTAGTGACAAGATTCATGTACCTAGTGGCAGTATTCAAGRAGGACAAAAGGTAAAGGAAGAAAGTTGAGAACCATATTCATGCAGGCTAAAACATGCAAAGGAAGATGTTAGGGATTACATGTGGCAAGAGAGTGCCAGCCAGAAAGAAAGGCTCCAATAATTCAGCCTATGAATGCCTGGACCAGTTTTTCTGCATGAATGTTGGACAATATGTTTCTATTTTTTGTAAAATTGTACAGATGGAATAACTTGKTTTTTTTGTGTGGGGTAGGTAAAACATACACTGGTCAAAAATCACACTAAGGTTTTGCACACTGGGACACTACTGGAGACCAAGGTAGTGCCATCCAAAGAAACTGAAAGGCTGCCAAGATTGTTCCGATGATCAGTTTAAAAAAACACAACCTCTGTTAAGAGCAAAAAAATTGTTATCCAAGWTTTTATGTACTGTATCTAAGACAAGCTTGTAATCTACGTAATTGATTGGATTCATCAGGTTTCATTAATAAATACAATTGTGTAYCAACGGCATAATAATAATATTACTGTAACCCACACAGTCTAATAACTGTGCCTAATAAGAGCAGGTATACAGTAAAGAGTATTGGTCCAAGCACAGAAACCTGTGAATCTTTCACAGCTAACTCCTTGTAAAGTCCATGACCAGCTTCTTTATTTATTTCTGCATAAAGACAGATTATTATCCTCACACAAGACCATCTTGTGTACCACCTCCTGGGGTCTGGGTTTCTCTCCTGGACCAGCTGCTTCTGCRATCCATCTACAAATAAGCATGGAGATGTTTGTTCTGAAGTCCTCCGTTGATTATTTGGCTGGAAAGTCTTTACAAAGAATTTATTGTTCTCTTAGTAGTATAAGTTTGAGAATCATTAGTAAGATTTAGAGTAGACACAAAGCAGTCAGCAGATAATGGGTTTAAGAAACAAAGCAATCACTTCTGGGTTCAGAAATGGTAAATTAAGATGAAAAACTGGCAGATAATCAGTGAAGAGCAGCAAAGATTGATGTGGTTCAATTGCTTCTTTGGGACATTGCAACACTTCTCATTAATGTGATGCAAACTGAATTAGTTGCTGAGTCAATCACTGGTTGGGTATCACTTTGTCTTAGGAACCACGTTGGAAAATTTACTAAAGTTGACAGATATRTGCATCTAAGTTTATAAAGGGATGCTGAACAGCATGCAGTGTCCATAATTGAAAAGTATGCTGTGTTAAATATTGTTAGATAACAAACAGATGATACATCATTAACTACGAGCTATTTCTGCAAAGTTTAGGAACACAAAGTGGGAGGAATCATTCTGGTGAGTTTGAGGAGACTYAATATAATAAATGTTYGRCAMTAGAGGGCAGTTGAGGTGRCTCRGGCAYCTGGTTAGGATGCCTCCTGGACGTGTTCCGGGCACGTCCCACTGGGARGGAGACCCAGAGGAAGRCCCAGGACACGCTGGAGGGAYTATGTCTCTCGGCTGGCCTGGRAACGCYTTGGGATTCCCCTGGATGAGCTGGTCCAAGTGGCTGGGCMRAAGGAAGTCTGGGTCTCTCTACTTAAGCTGCTGCCCCATCCGACCCGACCCYGGATAAGCAGCAGAAAWCAGATGGACGGACGAACTAGAGGGCAGAGTAAAGAGGTAACACACCCACCTTACTTTGTTCTCCTCCACCTCTATTTTAAATTTTTTGTGTATCTAACACAATACACTCATCTAAAAGTGAACATCAACATTTCTGTTGCACAAGATTCAAGATTTTTTTAAGATTTGTCATAAACCTTTTCACACTGCCTCTCAATAACTGCATGGAGTGATAGACACAGGTGTGAGGTTGCCAAAATGACCATAATCATCCACTGGCAGCAGATTTAATGTTTCTTTTGATCTCAGTTATTTTACAGTTCGTACATCAAAATGTGTTTAAATAAAACAAATATTACAAAGTGCTGTTGATAATTTGGGCAGCAGCTGCATTTTAACATCTGTTCAGAAATGTTCTACTTTGACAGTGAAGTTGGTGGAATAAATACTGTATGTCAGTTAGTTTTACCCACAGCTGAAAAAGTTGACTACTTGAATCAACCAATTGTGCAGTGTATTTTGGGAAACGRTAATCAAACCAGTTTACATGAAAGTGTTATGATTCTCAACATCTCTGTTGTGMGAAAAAAGCCAATCAGAAAGACAAATAGATACTTTCATCATGCATTCTAAAACAGAAAATAACATCAAACTCCTAGTTTTTGCAGCAGTTGGACAACTTCAAAAGTTGTTTTTTTATGAAATGTTTTGGAAAATTATCATGCAGTTTAATCAAAGGCACTTGCATAATGTATGGCATAATTAATTTCCAGAAGAAAACAAAACAATAGAGAACAAAGACAAACAGCCAGACCAAACAAAATAGGATATTCATTACTTTGTGTGATTCAATTACAAAGGCGGGGTGTCTGTGCATTTTCAGTTTAACAAATTACCTCTTGTATCATAACAAATGCCTGACATAAATCATTTGTCATATTTCATTATGGCACAACCCAGTTTTGGATATGCTCTGATTTCCATGCTTTCCCCTTTTATGGCTCACACATTTAGTCCTGCTGCAGCCGAGGTGTAAGTGTGRGCTGAACACTAGTTCTGCCTTCACTTTACTTAATTTATGCAGTAGACTCTTCAACACTTAGCGCACCATCCTTGGTTCTCATTTGTTTCAGAATTTCTAAATTCTGTATATATAAGTTAAACATTTTCAATAAACTTACTATTCAAGTAAAGTACAAATTCTCTTAAAATGTACTAAGTACAGTWCTCAAGTAAACTGAGTAATATACATGGGGGTTGGACAATAAAATTGTGGGGGGTTTCATGGCTAAATTGGACCAGCCTGGTGGCCARTCTTCATTAATTGCACATTACACCAGTAASAGCAGARTGTGAAGGTTCAATTAGCAGRATRAGAGCACAGTTTTGCTCAAAATGTTGCAATGCACACAACATTGACATACCAGAGTTCAAAAGAGGACAAATTGTTKGTRCACATCTTGCTGGTGCATCTGTGACCAAGACAGCAAGTCTTTGTGATGTATCAAGAGCCACGGTATCCAGGATATGTCAGYATACCACCAAGAAGGACRAACCACATCCAACAGKATTAACTGTGGACGCAAGAGGAAKCTGTATGAAMAGTATGTTCAGGTGCTAACCCAAATTGTATCCAAAAAWCATAAAACCACAGCTKCCCAAATTAYGGCAGAATTAARTGTGCAYCTCAACTMTCCTGTTTCCACCAGAACTGTCCGTCAGGAGCTCCACAAGGTMAATATACACAGCCGGGCTGTTGCAGCCAAACCTTTGGTCACTCGTGCCAATGCCACACACCAGTTTCAATGGTGCAAGGAGCACCAATCTTGGGCTGTGGACAATGTAAAGCATGCATTGTTCTCTGATGAGTCCAYCTTAACTATTTTCCCCACATCCAGGAGAGTTACGGAGTGCAAAAGCCCAGTGTGAAGCATGGGGTGRATCAGTGATGGTTCGGGCTGCCATGTCATGGCATTCCCTTGGCCCMATACTTGTGCTAGATGGGTGTGTCACTGCCAAGGACTACTGAACCTTTCTGGAGGAYCATGTGGATCCAATGGTTCAAACATTGTATCCTGAARGYGGTRCCATGTATCAGGAGRACAATGCACCAATACACACAGCAAGACTGGTGAAAGATTGGTTTGATGAGCATRAAAGTGAAGYTGAACATCYCCCATGGCCTGCACAGTCACCAGGTCTAAATATTATTGAGMCACTTTGGAGTGTTTTGGAGGAGTGAGTCAGGAAACRTTTTCCTCCWCCAGCATCATGTAGTGACCTGGTCACTATYCTGCAAGAAGAATGGCTTAAAATCCCTCTGAYCACTGTGCAGGACTTGCATATGTAATTCCCAAGACAAACTGATGTTGTATTGGCTGCAAAAGGAGGCCCTACACCATACTAATAAATTACTGTGCTCTAAAACCAGGTGTTTCAGTTTCATTGTCCAACCCCTATATATATTAGTCACCATATGGCACCATTAAAGTGTTATTATCGTGTTATCACAGTTGATAACATTTTTAGCATGCATGAATGCAGCTATATATTTCTTTATATTCATCCCCTTTCACTGGCTGTGAACACACACATAAACCCAGTGGTCACGGCGGGGGTGGGTGGGATCTTGATCACTACTGGCTTTAGATGGATCGCATCTCTCAACCAATGACAGCCTTTGCTGTTTAGTCATTGCGTGGCAACATGCAGCTGCCAGCGGACAGATGAACCCATTCCAAGCAGCCAGGACAGACACATTGCAGAAGTCACAGAATTATTCAGGACATTTTTATTTTAGAAATCWTCCTGATGGCTGACTGGAAAGAAGTAAAGTTAAAGCTGGACTGTCTCACCCATTTGAGTCTGAAATGTGACTTTTAAAACAATCGTAACAGAGGAAGGGTTTTGCAGACAAGGGTGACCAGTGTGTGTGAGGAAAAAAATGAAGACAAGCTTGTTTTGCATTWTTTGTTTAAAGTTTTTGAAAATGCATTGCTCGTTTTAAATATAAAACTGTACCTGAAAAAATTATACAAAATCATGAGTCGTAGTTGAAAGTGGTGAATAATAATGAGATCAGTGAAGAATTCAAGAAGTTTTTATTGTCATTCCAAATGAGTGCATGAGGAACAAAACAAAAAGGTCCTGGTTGCCAGGAATGTAGCAGAAAACAAGACAGGAAACACAATAAGCAACAAAAGATAGACAATAATAAGATTAATGTGATAAAAGAAAATTCAGCCATAGTAGAGTGATAAT